>NC_080425.1:52152363-52452363 GCF_029873635.1 Malania oleifera
TTTAGTGAAATTTGTCTGTAATAGTAATTAGAATATTCGGTTTGTAATAAGCACACACATCACATGCATGGTTTATTTTGTAAGCTCAAACCAGATACAAACCAAAAATGACCATAGAAAGACCTTAGGGTATTCCCTTCGGTCGACCGACACCGGACTTTTTTGGTGTCTTCAAATTGGACCCCAAGTGACCCTAGGACACACACACTTTCACATATTTTTGTTAGGCACTTGAATAGGGCTTGCTTGTTTTGATACGGGACTGAAATGCACACACAATGCACTTTCGGTCGACCAGCCAAGCCAGTTCATTTTGGCCTGGTTGACCGAAACACCCTAGGTCAAAAGTTTGACCACCTGGTCGACCGAACCAGGTAGTTCCAAAGGCCCTGGTCGACCGAAACCCCCTGGGGTCAAAAGTTTGACCCCTTGGTTGACCGAACCAGGTAGTTCAAAAGGCCCTAGTCGACCGAAACTCCTTGGGGTCAAAAGTTTGACCACCTGGTCGACCGAACCAGGTAGTTCAAAAGGCCCTGGTCGACCGAAACCCCCTGGGGTCAAGAGTTTGACCATCTGGTCGACCGACCACTTTTGTACTACAACTACTTGGTCGACCGGAGGGTTCTCGGGAGAATTCCCAGCGGTCTGGTCGACTGAACCAGGTAGTTCAAAATCTCTTGATTGACCGAACCTCAGAAATTTGGGAAATCGCCCTCTCCTGGTCGACCGTGCCGTTAGTTCAATATTTCCTGGTCGACCAAACCATTTAAGACTTGGTCGACCGAAACATTTTTGGTCGACCGGACCTCTCAGGTTGCCATCATTTTTACTGCGGGTTAAATATTTTTAAATAGGGCTAAATTGATTTAAATGTCATTAATCTTTTCTAACAATCCCTAATAGGTCCCCAACGGTCAAAATTTTCAGTATGTCTATATATGCTCCTTCATTTGGGAGAATTAAAAGAAGATTAGCAAAAACCAAAAATCAAATTTCTCTCTCAGGCTAAATACTTTCTATTGCTCATACTATCTCCAAATCCACTCAAACTTACCTACTTCATCTCAATATCATTTGTAAGTGCATTTGAGTGTTATTGGTTTGAGGTTTTGCTCTCTCATTCTTTGATTGTTTGAATCGATTTTCTTGAGAGCATTATCTAAGTATTCTTAGGAGGCTTTTCTATTAAGCCTATCCTAAGAAGACTTGTTAAACTTCCGAGTGTTGCATTCTCATTGCAATAACTTAGGAAGTTTGTATTTGCATTTGGCTTGCAAAACTATTTTCAAACGTATTCAAATATCTTGTGGTATTCATATTGATATTCTTGTGAAAAGATATTTGTGTGTGTTATATTAATCTTTGTGGCAATATCCATTCAAATCTATATCATTTGCTGAAATACAAAGATTATATATATCTTGAAAATACATATTCATGTGATTGAGACATTCTATTGATTGATATTCTTGAGGCTTGTTTGATATTCTGTGTGAACACGTTTGATTGAATATTTTGAAATACATAGACTATTATTGATACTCTTACATACTCACTACACTGATAGAAAACATCTTTGGGAGTTAAACTATTTAGACCACACTGAGCTTACATTATTAAATCATCTGTGGTGTATGTGATACTGTGCGCATTTGTGGTACAAATTTGCTTTACGTGAAAGCACCCATACATTGTACCTTATGATTGTATATTTGAGAGATTCCAGGTGTGGCCTGAGGGGGTGGTAATCCAGCCCGGTAAGGATTGGTGTAAAGGTTGAGGTCAGCCCTGTGATAATTTCATCTGGTTGTATAGGTGCCGCTCTACCGGTTTAAGTGAGCAAGTGATTGTGATAATTCTTGTGAGGGTTAGCCAAGGCAGGGACGTAGGTAGTTGGCTGAACCTCGATAACATATCTGCGTGTCACCCTTTATTTACTGCTTTCTGGTGCTTGTGCGATTAATTAAACTGCTTTATTTAATTTCTAATATATCTACATTATTCGCATTAGATTGACCATAAGATTGTGAACATACTGTTGTTAGGAAGAACACCTAGGGGTTAAATTCTAAAAATACCAATTCACCCCCCCCTCTTGGGATCACAGTAAAGCTAACACCTCGTTATTAATAATGTCCTATTAGTTGATGGCTTAAAACATAACCTTCTGAGTATAAGTTAATTGTATGATAAAAGTTATAGGGTGTCCTTTGAAAATGACAAATGCATTGTTGAGAATAAATCTGATAAAAAAATTCTTTTTATTGCTGATCATCATGAAAATGTTTACACCACTATTTTGATAACTTAGCTTCACAACATATAATATGTTTTTGGACTATAAATGAAGCAAGCTGGTTGTGGCATAGGTGTCTAGGGCATGCTAGCATAGATCATCTGTCAAAACTTGTGAAAATGGACTTAGTTAAAGGCTTGCCAAAAACACCTTTTGTGAAAAATAAAATCTATGATGCATATCAAATGGGTAAGCAAACGAGGTCTAGTTTCAAGAAAAAGAAAATCATATCCACTACTAGACCACTTGAAATGCTGCACTTAAACTTATTCGGTCCTAATCAAGTTTAGAGTTTAGGAGGAAAATTATATGCATTTGTAATTGTTGATGACTATTTCAGGTTCACATGGGTACTATTTCTTATACATAAAGATGAATCATGTGAACAATTTACTAGACTTTGTAGAAGAATTAAAAATGAAAAGGGCTATAAAATTACACACATTAGAAGTGATAGGGGAACTGAATTAATAGATGATGGCATAGAGAATTACTGTGACTTAGAGGGTATATCTCATAATTTCTCTGCACCTAGGACCCCACAACAAAATGGTGTTGTTCAAAGAAAGAATAGGTCTTTACAAGAAATTGGTAGAACTATGCTTAATGAACATAAATTACCTATATATTTTTGGGCCGAAGCAATGAGCACTACTTGTTATATGATGAACAGAGTATTAATCAGGCCCTCTCTTAATAAAACTCCCTATGAATTATGGAATGACCATAGACCAAACATATCTTATTTTCATGTCTTTGGCTGTAAATACTTTGTACTCGGGGATAATGAGTACCTAGGAAAGTTTGACTCAAAATTTGATGAAGGAATCTTTCTAGGTTATTCTCTTAACAGTAAGGCTTACAGAGTATTTAATAAAAGAACATTAACTATTATTGAATCTATCCATGTTGTCTTTGATGACTCTAATTTTTTTTTTTTTTTTTCCAAAAGAGATGATAAAAATGATATTGAAATTAGAAAAGTATTAGAGAAGCTCTCCATTGAAAATAATGTAGATAAAAATTCAGAGATTAATGACAAATCAATTGAAGATAATAAAGTTGAAAATGAGGTTCAAGAACTTCCTAGAGATTGGAAATTTATTAGGAACCATCCCTTAGATCAAATCAAAGGTGAACCCTCACGTGGTGTTGCCGCACGTTCTACCTTAAGAAACATGGTTAGTCAATTTGAATTCTTATCTTAGGAAGACCCTAAAAATATTAAGGAAGCCATAGAGGATGAATCATGGGTAATGCCTATGCAGGAAGAGCTAAATCAAATTGAAAGAAGCAAAATTTGGACCCTAGTTCCTAGGCCTGACGATCACACTATTATTGGAACCAAATGGGTTTATAAAAACAAAAAGGATGAAAATGGTGTAGTGACTAGAAAAAAGGCTAGGTTAGTGGTTTATATGTTACTTGCATATGCCGCTTTTAATAATTTTAAATTATATTGAATGGATGTCAAAAATGCCTTTTTGAATGGCTATATAAATGAGAAAGTCTATGTCGAACAACCACTAGGATTTGAAAACCATAAATATCCTAATCATGTTTAAAACCTTGTATGGATTGAAACAAGATCCTAGAGCTTGGTATGAGAGGCTTAGTGGTTTTCTTCTAGAAAATGGATTTACCAGAGGCAAGATTGATACGACACTTTTCATTAAATCTAAAAATGATCATATGCTCCTTGTACATATATATATATATATATATATATATATGTTGATGATATTATCTTTAGAGCTACAAATGATGAATTTTGTAATGAGTTTGCCAAATGCATGCAAAACGAATTTGAAATGAGCATGATGGGTGAACTAAGCTTCTTCCTAGGACTCCACATTAAACATGCCAAACATGGGATTTTCATATACCAATCAAAATATGTTAGAGACTTGCTCAAAAAATTTAATATGGAAGATGGTAAAATTCTAGGAACTCCTATGAGCTCTTCCATTAAACTTGACAAAGATGATCAAGGTAATCATGTTGATGTCAAACTTTATCGTGGCATGATTGGTAGTCTCTTGTATCTTATAGCTAGTAGGTCTGACATTATGTTTAGTGTTTGTATGTGTGCTAGATTTCAAGCTGCACCTGAGGAGTCTCACTTGTTAGCAGTTAAGAAGATACTTAGGTACCTTGTTAGGACTATTAAGTTAGGATTGTGGTACCCTAAACATACTTCATTTGAGATTGTTAGTTACATGGATGCTGACTTTTCCGCTAGTAAAGTAGATCAAAAGAGTACTAGAGGAACTTTTCATTACTTAGGAAAATCTCTGGTTTTTTGATTCTCCAAGAAACAATACTCGATTGCCTTATTCACAGCAGAAACTGAATATATTGCGACTGGAAGTTGTTGTGCTCAAAATCTTTATATAAAGCAACAACTTATGGATTTTGGTTTTCTCTATGACACAGTTCCAATAAAATGTGATAACACTAGTGCAATCAATATATCAAAGAATACCATATCACATTCACAAACCAAACACATTGAAATTAGACATCATTTTATTCATGATCATGTGCAAAAAGGAGATGTGGCACTTGAGTTTGTGTGCACAACAGAACAATGAGCTGATATATTCACAAAACCTCTTCAAGAGGATTGATTTTTATAGATTAGACGTGAATTAGGTCTAATGCACAGTAGAGATACCACCTAAAAGTATGATTAAATGCATAAACTGAGGGGGAGCCACTTAACTTGGAAAACTTCGGATCTGAAAATTTAAACATTCTCTCACATCAACCATTTCTATACTTCATACTTTGTGAGATTACCTTTGCTATTCACTTTGTGTTGCATGACTGTACTATCTTTTAGATGTTGAAAGGAATACTCATTATATCAACTGCTTTGATCCCTACTGGACTACTTGGGTTGATTGATGTGAATTATTGTAAACTTTTTGTTGAACTCAATCAGGTCCTTGATATATAGATATTTTTTTTGGGAAATGCTTCATATTGGCCTTACAAGGCTTAAAATCTTATTTTGATGTTAACAAACAAGTATAACTTAACATGTTTTGTTTAAGTGATGTATTTTTAGGAGTAAATGATGAATGCAAGGTTAAAGAATTCATGAAAGCTTATATTTCAAAGAAGGATGATTTATATCAAGCTTGAAGCATGGATTCAAAAATTGATTTAAAGATAAATCTTGAAGATCATGAGAGCATGAGGATTAAAAAGAACTTGATGAAAGCTTAAAGAAAGATGAAGCAAGCATAAAGACCTCAAGGAATTCAAGAATTGCAAATTTGAAAGAATCTATAGGAAATTTCATGTAAGTACTTCAAATAATTTCAATATGGATACATGAAACTCTTAGGTTAATTTATTGGACCTAAATACCTTTTAACATACTTGTAAAATATTTTTATAAGGTCAAAAAATATTTCGAAAAGGTTAGAATCATTTTTGGAATGAAAAGCATCAAAAAGAGGATTTTCAAAATGCTGTTAATTTTTCTACATTTGCATTGAGGTGTATTTTTATCTATCAAAAACTATTTATTTTAAAATGTGTTCTACATAAAAGTTATAGGATTTTCTCTTAGCTTTCATTTGACACCAAGATCATCAAATTTGGAGTTACATAGAAAACGTTATGACTAAAAAATAGAAGGGTACTCGAAGTTGACAGCAACAAGTAGACTGCCTAAATTAGGACAGGCGCCTGGGTGGTCAAGCCAGGCGACTGGCTGTGTCCTGGTAGGTGATTGCCACCCTAATGCCCTTGCTACTCCTTTAAAAATAACATGGTAGGTGACTGGTGGATTGGGGCAGGCGACTGCCACGAACAGAATTTGAAAAAAGCCTGAACGGAAACATTTTTTTAAATGGTTTGCTTGGGGCTCAAACTTTGTGAAAACTTGGGGGATACTCCAAGTCACTTGGGGACCAAATTACATACCTTTTGAAGTCTATAAATAAGCCTCAAATATCATTGAATCAATACACCAAGAATTCAAATTCTGCAAAAATTCAAAATCTCTCTCATTTGCTCTCAACACTCAAAGGCTCTTTCACTCTCATCTTGTCTATGAAATTTGCTGGGATCTTGCTGATTCAATCACCAATTTTGTGCTACAAATTCTAAATCTTTCAATCATTGAAAGAATTAATCGGTCATATACTTCATTGAGCTTCAAGTTAAATTCCATATTTTTATTTACTTTGAAGTATATTAATTTCTAAATTGTTGTACTAATCAGCTCTTTGTGTGAGCAAGTTTATGTACACATCTATTTGATTTTTATCTTGTAGATTGACGATTCTAAGGATTGTTTGGATCATTGGTTAAGTAAGGAGATATTGCTTAGAGAGGCAGACTCTAGCCTATTTAAGGAATGACCGAACGAGGGGACATCGTTTGGAGAGGCGGACTCTAGCCCAGTGAAGGAGTGTTTGAGCATGGGGTATCTCTTGTAAAGGTTTTGTTCCACCCATCAACGAAACAAGTTTAGTGAATCCTTTGGTGGTTTGCCAAAGGTGAGGACGTAGGTTGGGTATAAACCGAACCTCGTAAAAATCTCCGTCTCACTCTCTTTTTCCTTATTCTTTATTTTCAGTATATATTTAAATTGCGTGGATGGTTTAAATTTAAAATCATATAAACTATGTAAATTTGGAAATCAAGTAAACCTTAAAGTTTGATTTTGATTTGGGTTGCAAAAACCGAAAGGGAGTACGTTGGTTGAACCATTTTTTGCGAAAACCATACGGGAGTACATTACTTGACTAAACACCCCAAAGATAAATTAACTTAAGTGTTTATTTGAATTCTAAAATTTGGAAAGAGTAATTGGATTTTATATTGAACATCATATTGAAGAAGAAATTTCATATATACAGGGATTTGTTCAAAACTCACATTCACCATAGGGCTGAAAACATCAAAAGCTGAAAGTTACATATATTATATTGATTGTGATTGGATGGTATAAAGATTTGTTTTATATTCCAAGAGTCTTAAATCTTGAATGATTTCATCAATCTAATAGTGCTGCAGTGAACTTATAATTGGTAAATAAATTGTGGTTATGTTGGTTTGGAAATTGTGATTAATTGTTTGATTGTTTTTACTTTCAAAGTGTGGTTGAAGATTGAATGTTTAATTGTGTTGTTGATTGATTGTTCATAAGAAACCAAGTTCTTTTTTGATTGAAAAAATAAATAAACAAGTCAAAGAATTGGTTAAATCACAAAAGAAGTTAAGGACTTTAAAAGAACTAAAGAGAGAGTTTTAAAAAGCCAATTCACCGCCCTCTTAGGAAGCTATTCCTAATTTCACTCCACTTTCAAATGGCATGCTGCCGAAATTTCTAAAATTTTTCCCAAAACTATGTCTTGTATTTGAATGACTATTACCCACTGCATGCCTATATGCTTCTATATCTTATCTATCTTAGCCTTTTTGCTGATGCCAAAAGGGGGAGAAGTAGGAAAAACTGGGTAAACAATTTGATTGCATTGCATGATTAATTATGTATGTCTTCCTTTCCTTATATGCTTGAGCTTTAAAATTCCTCTATGCATATTCTTAGGGGGAGTCTTTCATGGCTATACTCACTTTTGCATGAAGTATTTTTCATCTTCAAAAAAGGGGAGAATGTTGACCTTATAGGTCATATCCCATTTTGATAATAACAAATATCTTTTGGATCTAACCTATGCCCTGAGTTTGCATGCAGGATTACTCTTCGCATGAAATGGAAAAATCTCAAATCATATGGTGGCGCATATGCAAATTCAAGGGAAATGAACACCAAATTATTTTCATTTGTATTTAATGTTTAAATTTATTCTGGATCTGTAATATATTATGTTTTGTAATATCTGCATCACATGCATGATAGGACGAAAGGTTCAAATGACCATAGAACGACCTTAGGTCCCTAAGCATCACTTGCAAAATCCACTTAAACTCACAAGTCATATCTATGCAAATAGGGGTGAATTTTAAATCAAAAACAGTACCTATTTTTACTCTTGAAAGGGCTTTGGTCAACCGAACTTAGCGCATTAAAAATGCCTCAATCGACCGAATATGTAAAAAGTCAATGAGTTGAGTTGGCTTGAGCGACCGGTCCAAAATGAACACACTGTTTATGATCTATCAAACATAAGAGCTGTCACTTTTTACCTTCCTCGGGCATCAAAACTCTAAGTTCAAAAATACCTCAAGCGACCGAATTTTGAAGTTCAGCAAGCCGAACTGTTCACTGGGTGACCGAACCTCAAGCGTTTGGAAAATCGCCTTGGCCCAACCACTCGGACTCTTCCTTAACCACCTGAATTCAAAAAGTTACCATTTCTTTGTGTGTCTATTCGAGCCACTGGCCTAAGGATCGGGCGATCAAAACTCTTGGGTTGCCATAATTTTAACTGCAATAAATAGCTCTAAACAAGGGTTAATTATTAATTGAACTTTTTAAAAATTCCCTCCATGTCCCTAATGGTCTAAAATTAAGGGAATTCTATATATACCCCTCATTTGTCCAGATTAACACATGATTAGCAATATATTTAGACAAAAAAAATTCTCTCTAATTTTTCTTAAGCTCCTATTGCATATACTTCATATCTTCAAGCCTATATTTTATACTCTCTCACATTCTTGCTTGAAAAAATCTTTTTAACTAGAGAGTATTATTTGCTTACTCATTTCTTGCAAACTAATTGCAACTTAAAGGGAGTTTGATTTTCACTTGCTGTGTGCCTACATAGATTTGTTATTGAAGCTTATTAATCTCATTTTCGTCTATTGATTAATATTTTTCTTGGAACATAAAGCTAAGGTTTTTCTCAAAATATATGACTGATAAATATCTTTTTGAAAAGAACTCTTGTTAGCTTCTGAGTCTTGGCATCTTCATTGCCAAATTCGAAAGCTTGCTTGCATTTTCGATAAAGTACTTTTCAGCAAGCTTGAACCCTAATCTCGTTTGAGCTTATACTTGAAAAATATTGTGTTGAGATTTTCTCTTTGAGATTTAAAGTTCCTTTGATTATATACTGATTTTATTTGTCTTGAATCAAAGGTAATTACTCTCATGTGTACACACATATATACACTGTTATTTAGAGCTAAAATAGTGTTTTAACAAATCTCACTTGAGCATTAGATCTTATCATCTGTGAGTGCATATATTTTAGATCATAATATTGTAAAAATTTGCTAATTGGAGAAGCATTGAAATTGTACAGGAAATTGTGTTGATTATCTGTTGTATTCCAGGTGTGCCCTAAGGGGGTGGTAATTTAGCCCGTAAGGATTGATTGTAAAGGTTGAGGTCAACCTTGGTCATTTGACTTGATGTTGTATTCGGTGTCGCTTCACCCGTGAAGTGGGTCTTAGTGGAATCCTTAGGCTTGTGAGCTAGAGGTGGGGACATAGACACATTTTTCGAACCTTGATAACACATCTGGTATCATCGTTACTTTATTCGCTTTACTGTACTGTGCATGCTTACTTGGTTTACTTGGAGAAAATTAATTACAATTGTATTTATCAACTTACTTCATATATGTTCTAGATTGCCCCTAGGTTTGTGTTAGCTTTACCGTGATCTCTAGACGGAGGTGAATTGGCATTTTTAAAATTTAACCCCTAGGTATTCCTCCTAACACCAGTATATTCACAACCCTATGGTCAATCTAGTGCAAGTAAAGTAAATGTATACCAGAAAGTAAATAAAGAAATTTAATCAATCACACAAGCATTAGAAAGCAGTAAAGAGAGGGTGGCACACAAATATGTTATCGAGGTTCGGCCAATTTCCTACGTCCTTGCCTTGGCTAACAAGCACAAGGATTACCACTATAACTTGCTCACTTAAATGGATGGAGCAACACCTTTACAAACCAGGTCAATTAGCACAGGGTTGACCTTAACCTTTACACCAATCCTTATCGGGCTGGATTACCGCCTTCTCAGGCCACGCCTAGAATCACTCATATTTTACAATCAAACGGTACAATAGAAAAGTGCTTTCACGTAAAGCAGATTTGTACCCAAATGCGTTCAATCACATACACCACTAATGATTTAATATGTAAGCTCAGTGTGGTCTAAATAGTTCAACTCTCAAATGTATTTTCTATCAATGTAATCCGTACGTGAGAGTGTCAACAAACAATCTTTGTATTTCAAGATGTTCTCAATCAAGGTGCTCAAAAGAGGATATCACTCAAGTTTTAAATATTCCAAAGTGTAGAATATATCAATCATGTGAATAGTGTATATGCTTGGTTTGCAAGATATATGTAATCTTTGTATTCAGCAAATGAAGTATACTTGAATAACTATTGCAACAAAGATTAATATCACAAACACAAATATCTTTTCACAAATATGTCAATATAAATACCACAAGATATTTGAGTAAGTTTGAAAATATTTTTGCAACCCAAAAACAAATACAAGCTTCCTAAGATATTGCAATACGAATGCAATACTCAAGAGTTTAGCAAAGTCTTCTTGGGATAGGCTTATGAGAAAAGCCCGCTAAGAACACTTAGGTAATGCTCTCAAAAAAATCGATTCAAACAATTAAACAATGAGAGCAAACCTTTTTGTATAAACACTCAAAGCACTTACAAAGGATTTTGGTACTTGAGAAGGTAAGGTAGATGCTTTTAGAGAGAATATGAGCAGTAGGAATAGAAAAGAGTATTTTTCCTTGAGAGAATTTTTTTTTTTTTTTTGTTTTACTAATCAAGTCTATAATTTTCCAAAATGAAAAGGGTATATATAGAAACCTCATGAATTATGACCATTGGGGACCTATTAGGAATTATAAGAAAAGTTTAATGACATTTCAAATATTTTAATCCTATTTAAAAAATGTTTAACCGCGACAAAAATCAGGGCAACCTGAGAGGTCCGGTCGATTAGAACAAGTTCGGTCAACTGAAGTTTATATGATTCGATCAACCAGGACACTTTTGAACTGAAGACTTGGTCAACCGAAAGTGCCTGTCCAAAGGGCCATTTTCCATTTTACAGAGGATCGGTCGACCAAGCCATTTTGAACTGAATGGTTCAGTTGACCAAACAGTTGGGATTTCTCCCGAGGACCCTCGATTGACTAGGTAGTTGCAATACAAATTTGGCTCGGTCGACTAGATGGTCAATTTGTTGACCTAAGGAGGTTTCGGTCGACCGGGCATTTTGAACTACACTGGTTCGATTGACCAGGACCTTGGTCAACTGTTGACCCAAGCTTATTTCGGTCGATTGGGGCAAAATGAACTGCCTTGGTCAATCGACCGAAAGTGCACCAAATGTGCATTTCGGTCCTGTTTTGAATCACACAAACCCTATTCAAGTGCCTAACATTCATAGGTACAATGGTGTGTGTTCTAGGTTCATTTATGTCCAATTAAAGACACCGGAAAAGTTCGGTGTCAGTCAACCTTTGGTTGACCGAAGGGTAAACCCTAATGTCATTCTAAGGTAACTTTTAGTTTATGGTTTGTTTTAGCTTACCTATTAGATCATGCATGTGATGTGTGTGAGCTTATTACAAACCAAACCCTATTTACTATTACAGAACCTTTGCATATGAATTATATTACAACGTGAAATAGAGTACAATATGAATTGGGTCTTCCAACTTTAAGCTTTCACGTGTCATCAATATATCTGCTAATATAGACCTTCACATGAATTAGATATTCATTAAATACATGAGTATTTGCTATTATCAAAACCGGGCGAGACCTATAAGGTCAACAGTTTGTGAAATACTGCTGCTGGTTAGTCAACCTAGAAAAGAAAATTTTTAAATATCCAATTCACCCCCCTTGGGATTATAGTAAAGTCAACATTTTGCGTACAACCCAGTACGTGGCCCACATAGGACTACTGCGTACTACCCAGTACATGGCCCACATAGGACTACTGTGTGCTCTCTCAAAACGTGGCCCATGTAGGACTACTGCATACTATCTCAGTATGTAGCCCACATAGGACTACTGCATACTACCAAGTACGTGGCCCATATAGGACAGCTGCGTACTTCACTGTACGTGGCCCACGTAGGGAAACTACATATATCACTATACATTTATGCTCATAACAGATAGTATTCACCCAAACAAGCAGTATTCACAATCGAACAATATTCACCACCAAACAGTGTTCACAGCCAAGTAGTATTCATAACCAGACAACACTAGCAAGTAGACAATATTCACAATTGAATAGTATTTACAACTAGTTAATTATGAAGGATTATTTTCATGCCACGAAGTTTTTTCGAAATATATATTATAATAAAACATTTATTTTCAATTGCCTAAACCGTTGAGAAAATCATACAATAATTGTTTGACTTTTTATACTCAAAGGTAACAGGTTCTAATTAAAATAAAGTCTACTATAATTTATTTCCCCTTACATATTCCTCGAAATTCTACCTAAATCGAACAGAAAATGGAACCCTACATTCCAAAAAAAATTCTAACTTGATCAGTTCAACCCTAGAATATTTATCATTTAACATCTCCCAGGCCCATACACTCCTAATAATTAATTTAATATTAAAAATATCCTACGTACCCTAATTTTGGAGTTGTTCCCAAGAACTCAAAATCAAGTTTCTGCTCCAATTAACTTGGAGAGAATCACCCCAGGAACCTCATGGTGGTTTCCAATCGTCAAATCAGGCTAAATCTAAGTCAGAATCGAAGAGAGAAGGGGAAGGAGTCGTAGCCCTAGAGAGAGAGTGAGAGAAAAGAGAGAATTTTGCGTTGAAATGGATCCAGAGCCTCTTTATAGGCTGGAGTTCATCGACAAGTCTAAAAGGTTCGTTGTCGAACCCAAGAAGAACATTCGTCGACAAGAACATCTGATTCATCTATGAATCCATTAAATTTGAAAATTTTCTGACTCTTGATATCTCTTCGTTGATAAGCGCAAGGCACTCATTGATGAAACCCTATTGTGATGCCCTCTTAAATTTTTCTTCCCTCTTTATTTATTTCCCTTTCTTCTTTTATTTATTTTTATTTTATGGGTTCGGGTTATTACACATGTGGCATTTAGAATTCCCACATCCAAATAGTCCCCTTTCAAGTTATATTGACCTTATAGGTCACGCCTGGTTTTGATTATCAAAAATACTCATTATATCTAATGGGTATTTGAGATTTGTGTAGGAACTTAAGCTGTCAGATCTTGATGCACATAAAGCAAGTGAACATTGAAGACTCAATTGCTTTGTGTTGTAATATATAATTCATTCATGTAATTGGTCTGTAATAGTAATTAAACTTTTACTTGTAATAAACACACACCCCACATGTATGGTCTAATAGGTAAGCTCAGAACTGAAACATAACTAAAATTCGACCTAGAAAAGACCCTAGAACACTCACTCTTGCACTTGTATATGTTAGACACTTGAATAGGGTGAATGTGTATCGAAACAAGACTGAAAATGCATAAGTTATGCACTTTCAATCGATCGGAACATGCAGTTCATTCTGCCCCTGGTCGACCTAACCCAATTTGTGTCAACAGGTTGACCACAGTCCGGTCGACCGAGCTTCTGAAGCTCATCCCACCCTGCTCGATCGAACCCCCTTGAAGTCAATAGTTTGACTTCCTAGTCAACCGAGCGAAATTTGTATTGCACCAACCTGGTCGACTGAATTCCCACATGTGGGAATCCAACGGTCTAGTCGATCGATCAGTCTAGGTCATTCTAGTCTTGGTCAACCGAACCTCACTAATTTGAAAAACCGCCTTGGAAATACCTTTTCGGTCGACCAATCGAGGCAGTTCATTTTTTACTCGATTGACCAAACCATATGAACTTAGGTCGATTGAAAGTCTTCTGGTCGACCGGTGCTCTCAGGTTGCTTTGAAATTTTACCGTGGTTAACTATTTTTTTAAGGTTAAAATTGCTAAAATGTGATTAATCTTTTCTAAGAATACCAACCTTGTCCCCAAACAGTCATAATTCACGAGGTGTCTATATATATCCCTTCATTTAAAGAAATTTAGCGTTGATTAGCAAACCCGATTAAGAAATTCTCTCTCAAGCGAAAATTTTCTAGATCTCATTTTTCAAAATTCATTCGCTTATACTTACCTTCCACAATTGCGTAAATCCTCTGTAAGTTAATTGAGTGTTTGTTTTAATAGGTTTGCTCTTCCATTTGTGTTTGATTGATTCGATTTTACCAAGATCTAAACCTAAGGGTTCTTAGGGGGCTTTGCTAATAAGTCTCTTCTAAGAAAACTTCCCTTAAACTTCTGAGTATTGCATTTTCATTGCAATAACTTAGGAAGTTTGTATTTGTTTTTGTGTTGCAAGAACGTTTTCAAAACCATTCTCAAATATCTTGTGTGATTTAGATAGACATATTTTTTGAAAAGATATTTGTGTTTGTGATAGTGATCTTTGTTGCAATCTTTATTCACTTACATATCATTTGCTGAATACAAAGATTAGATATATTTTGTAAACCAAGCATATACACTATTTATGTGATTGATATTCTTGAGGCTTGCTTCACATCTTTGTGTGAACACGATTGATTGAATATCTTGAGATAAAAAGATTGTTTGTTGATACTCTCACGTACTCATTACAATAATAGCAAACATATTTGAGACTTGAAATATAAGACCACATTGAGCTTACATATTAAATCATATTGTGGTGTATGTGATTGAATGCATCTGGGTACATATCTACTTTACATGAAAACACTTTGACTGTACCATTTGATTGTAAATTTGAGTGTTTTCAGGTGTGGTCTGAGGGGGCGGTAAGCCAGCCTGGTAAGGATTGGTTGTAAAGGTTGAGGTCAGCCCTGTGCTAATTGACCTGGTTTGTATAATTGCCACTTCACCCGATTAAGTGAGCAATTATAGTGGTAATCCTTGTGCTTGTTAGCAAAGGCGGGGATGTACGTAATTGGACAAACCTTGATAACATTTATGTGTGTCACTCTTACTTTACTACTTTCTTGTGCATGTGTTATTGATTAAATTGCTTCATTTGATTTCTGGTATATTTACATTACTTACACTAGATTTACCATAGGGTTGTGAACATACTGCTGTTAGGTGGATTACCTAGGGGTTGAATTTTTAAAATACCAATTCACCCCCCTCTTGGGTTCATGGTAAAGCTAACAATTGGTATCAGAGACACATTGCATAGACTAGCTATTATTTTGCAAAAGATCGCATATGGCTCATAGCACCGTGACCCCTTTCCCTGAGGGATCATCTTCCACAGAACCTCCCATTTTCAGTGGTGTTAATTACACCTTCTGGAAACAGAGGATGTACATCTACATTTAGAATACTGATTGGAAGGTGTGGAGGATTGTCTCTAAGGGAAATTACGTCCCTATGAAAACTGAGGGTACAACTAGGTTTCCTAAGACTGAGGAAGAGTATAATGATGATGATATGAAAGCTGTTAGTTTAAATGCCACTACTATGAATATTTTGTATTATTGTCTTGATGTTAATGAATTTAACAGAATTGTGGCATGCTTTATTGTAAAAGAAATATGGGATAAGTTAGAGGTCACATATGAGGGTACTAGAGATGTGAAAAATAGGAGAATAGATATGTTAACCAATGAGTATGAGGCCTTTAGGATGAATATAGGTGATTCCATTCAAAGAATTTATACTAGATTCACACACATCATAAATTCACTGCATGCATTAGGTAAGACCTATCCCACATATGAGATGGTTAGGAAGATCCTTAGAGGCTTGCTCCCTGTTTGGGAAGCTAAGGCTACGACCATTGCTGAGGATAGAGACCTTAAGACCATATCTTTAGATGAATTGATAGGTTCCCTTATCACTTATGAATTAGCCATAAATGAGAGACTTAATGAGCATAATAAGGTTAAAAAAGTGACTGCATTAAAAATCTCCACTAATTCGTCTAGTGATTGCAACGAACCTGATACTGATGATGATATGACAATGCTAACTAGAAAGTTTAGCATATTTTTTCAGGAAAAATAGAAAGCCCTACAAAAATATAGGGAGTATACAACTGAGAAGGGAGAGTTTAGCAAAAGAAAAGAAAAATCAAATGCTCCTACGTGTTATAACTGCAATAAAGTTGGGCACATCAAACCAAATTGCCCACTGCTGAAAAAGGAAGCTAAGAAAAAGAAGAAAGCCATGAAGGCTAGAACATCATGGGATAAACTTAGTAGCAGGGAATTAGAATCAGACGACAGCGACTCAGAGGTCACTAATCTATGCTTGATGGCACATGATGATGAGGTATCATATTCTAGTTCATTATCTTCATATTATTGATCTGATGATTGTGATTCTGACTGCATGCCTACAATTAGAGAATTACAATTTGAATATATTTTTGTATCTAAATTATTGAGTAAAATGACCAAATAAAATGATGATTTAAAAAAGATATGTTAAAATTGGTCAAAATTATTTAATATGACAAAAACCTCTCATGCTTCAATTTTAAAAGAAAAAGACGTTACTATTGTTGAGCTTGAGAGGAAATTGGAGGATAGCTCCAAAATCATTTTTAAGTTCACCGAGGGCAAACGCAACTTTGAAAAACTACTTGTAGCCCAAAAAAACTCCTTAAGTAAAGAGGGTCTTGGTTCTAATGGTATTGAAAATGCTAGACAACCTAATCTTTACTTAGGACATTTTGCACGTGAGTCAAAGTCTCATATTCCTCCTAAAGATCCTAAGTGTAGAATAAAATGTTTTAAATGTAAACAAATTGGTCATATTCAATTTGATTGTCCACTTAGGAATAACCATACTAGGATTAGGAAAGTATGGATAGTTAAGTGAGATTCGGCCACTAACCCCCGTGGACCCAACAAAATTTGGGGACTAGCATAAGTCATTTAGCTTATTTTGCAGGTGTGCTTGAGATCGTTATCCTCTAAGGACCAGTGGAACTTGGATAGCGGGTGCTTACGACACATGACCGGCAATAAGGGAAAATTCACTTCAATCATTCCCAAGGATCCAGGCTATGTGACATTTGGGGACAATGAAAAAGGATGCATCATCGGGGTTGGTAAAATTGGTAAGGATTCCTCTTTTACTATTGATAATGTTTTATTGGTTGATGGGCTAAAGCATAAGTCAGTTGTATGACATAGGATATAAAGTGTCTTTTGAAAATGATAAATGCATAGTAGAAAACAAATCAGATCACAAAGTACCTTTTACTGCCGATCGCCATGAAAATGTTTATACTACTTCTCTTGATATTTTAGCATCACAACAAGTCACTTGTTTTTCTATCACCATGAAAATGTTTATACTACTTCTTTTGATATTTTAGCATCACAACAAGTCACTTGTTTTTCTACTATAAATGAAGCTAGTTGGTTATGGCATAGGCGCCTAAGACATGCTAGCATGGACTTGTTGTCTAAACTTATTAGAAAAGAACTAGTTAAGGGCCTACCTAAAATGAATTTTGTAATAGACAAAATCTGTGATGCATGTCAAATGGGTAAACAAACAAAATTTGGTTTCATGAAAAATAAATTCATATCTACCACTAGACCACTTGAAATGCTTCATCTAGATTTGTTTAGACCTAATTCTGTGCAAAGTCTTGGTCGTAAATCATACGCCTTGGTGATTGTGGATGAATTTTCTAGATTTACATCGGTATTTTTTCTTGCACACAAAATGAATCATGTGAACAGTTCATCAAACTTTATACGAGAATTCAGAATGAAAAGGGATACAAGATAACTCATAAAAGAAGTGACAGAGGCACATAATTCAAAAATGAAAGCATAGAAAAATATTGTGACTTAGAAGGCATATCACATAATTTTTCCGCACCTAGGATACCTCAACAAAATGGTGTGGTAGAAAGAAAGAATAGGTCACTACAAAAATTAGGTTGAACTATGTTGAATGAACACAACTTACCTAAATATTTTTGGGTCGAGGCCATAAATACTACATGCTATGTTATGAATAGGGTGTTAATTAGAGCGTCAATTAATAAAACCCCCTATGAATTGTGGAACAACTATAAACCTAATATTTCATATTTTCATGTGTTTGGTTGTAAATGCTTTGTACTTAGGGATAATGAACACCTAGGAAAATTTGACTCTAAGTCTAATGAAGGTATTTTCCTAGGTTTTGCACTTAATAGTAAAGCATATAGGGTTTTTAGTAAAAGAACATTAATCGTCATTGGATCCATTCATGTTGTATTTGATGAATCTAATCCATTTTCTAAGAAAGATGATGAAGACGATATTGACATTAGAAAAAGCTTAGATAAATTATCCATTGAAAACAATGCAAGTGAAAATCCTGAAGCAAATGAAAAATCATCTAAAGAAAATGAAAATCAGGGGTTGCCTAGAGATTGGAAATATATAAGAAGCCATCCTTTAGATCAAATCATAGGTGAACCATCCTGTGGTGTAGCCATAAGGTCCTCCTTGAGAAATATAGTGAATCATTCTACTTTCTTATCCCAAGAAGAACCTAAAAATATTAAAGAAACCATAGAAGATAAGTTTTAGGTGATGTCTATGCAAGAAGAACTTAATCAATTTGAAAGAAGCAAAGTGTGGACTCTTGTTCCTAGGCCTAGTGATCATACCTCATTGGAACTGAATGGGTATATAGAAATAAGAAAGATGAGAATGAGGTAGTAACTAGGAATAAGGCTTGACTAGTTGCCCAAGGGTATAATCAGCAAGAAGGGATTGACTTTGATGAAACATATGCTCCTATTGCTAGGTTAGAAGTCATCCGTATGCTACTTGATTTTTCCGTATTTAAAAATTTTAAATTATTTCAAATGGATGTTAAAAGCGCTTTTCTAAATGGCTATATTAATGATGAAGTATACGTAGAACAACCACCCAATTTTGAAAATCATATATATCCAGATCATTTCTACCATCTATCTAAGGCCTTGTATGGATTGAAACAAGCTCCTAGAGCTTGGTATGAGAGGCTTAGTGGTTTTCTACTAGAAAATGGGGTACCCATGGTAAGATTGACACTACACTCTTCATCAAATCAAAAAATGAGGATATGCTTCTTGTTCAAGTTTATGTGGACGATATCATTTTTGGAGCCACTAATGATGAGTTGTGTAATGAGTTTGCAAATTGCATGCAAAGTGAATTTGAAATGAGCATGATGGGTGAACTTAGTTTATTTTTAGGGTTACAAATTAAGCAAGCTAAATGTGGAACTTTCATATGCCAATCTAAATATATCAGGGACTTGCTAAATAAATTTAATATGGAAGGTTGTAAAATCCTTGGCACACCTATGAATTCTTTCATTAAGCTTGAAAAAGATGAGCAAGGAATTCCCGTTGATGTAAAATTGTATTGTGGCATGATTGGAAGTCTCCTATATCTCACTGCTAGTAGGCCTGACATTATGTTTAGTGCGTGTTTGTGTGCTAGGTTTCAGGCTGCCCCTAAGGAATTTCATCTAAAAGCAGTTAATTGAATCCTTAGGTATGTAGTTGGGACTATAGAGTTAGGCTTGTGGTACCCTAAGCAAACTACTTTTGAGATTGTTAGTTATACGAATGTTGACTTTGCTGGTAGTAAGATTGATAGAAAAAGTACCAGCGGCACTTGTCACTATTTAGGACAATCTCTTGTTTCTTGATTCTCTAAGAAATAGAACTCAGTTGCCTTATCCACAATCGAAGCAGAATATATTGCGGCTGGAAGTTGTTATGCACAAACTCTTTATATGAAACAACAACTTGTGGATTTTTGATTGCACTATGATACAATACCTATTAAATGTGATAATATTAGTGCAATCAACATCTCTAAGAATCCTATCTCAAATTCACGAACTAAACACGTTGAGATTAGGCACCACTTTCTTCGTGATCATGTGCAAAAAGGAGATGTGGCTCTTGAGTTTGTATGCACTAATGAACAATGGGCGGATATATTTACTAAACCACTTCCCGGGGATAGGTTCATACAAATTAGACGTGAATTAGGTTTAATGCACAATAGAGAAGCAATAGAGAAGCTTCTTAGATGTTTCATAACTTGTATAAATTTCGGGGGGGGGGGGGGGGGGGGTCTCAAATGAAATTTATAAGTCTTAGCAACTAATATTATTGTTAATTTGCCTTCTTGCTTTAAACTTTATGAATGTTGATTTTTGCTTGTGTCCACATGTTTTATATCTATAGCATCATAATCTTGGATGTAATGGATATTGATTCTGACTTGTGATGGCCACTTCCTTTGTTCACTTCATGATGATAATGAAACTTATATATGGCTGTTGGACCATACTAGACTGTTTGAGTAGTTGTGGATAAACTGCTAAGATATATAAACTCAAATAGGTCACCATTTATATAGGATTTATTTTGGAATGCCCGATTTACAAGCGGCACTCTGCCAAAATTTTTCAAACTCTTTCCAAATTTTCTATTGTATAAATATAACACTCACCCATTGCCTTGAGTGTTAACTTATATGACCCTTTTTTCTGTTGCCAAAAAGGGGAGAAGGAAAAGGGCAAAAATAATGGGTGAAGTAATTTGGTTAATTTGGTCAAAATAAATTGGATGCATACTAATAAGGGGAGCCGTCTTAGGCTCAAACCCATATTTTTGCTGATTGTATTTGTCATCATCAAAAAGGAGGAGAATGTTGACCTTATAGCTCATGGCCGATTTTGATTATGATAAATACTCATTATATCTAATGGGTGTTTGAGATTTTATGCAGGAACTTAAGCTGTCAGATGTTGATGCACATAGAGCAAGTGAAGATTGAAGACTCAATTGCTATGTGTTGTAATATATAATTCATTCATGTAATTGGTCTGTAATAGTAATTAGGACTTTTACTTGTAATAATCACACACTCACATGCATGGTCTAATAGGTAAGTTCAGAACTGAAACATAACTAAAATTGGACCTAGAAAAGACCCTTGAACACTCACTCTTGCACTTGTATATGTTAGGCACTTGAATAGGGTGATTGTGTATTAAAACATGATCGAAATGCACAAGTTATGCACTTTTGGTTGACTGGAACATGCAGTTCATTCTGCCCCTGGTCGATTGAACCTGGTATGGGTCAACAACTTGACCACAGTCCGGTCAACAGAGCTTCTGAAGCTCATTCGAACCCTGTCCACCGAACCCCCTTGAAGTAGACAGTTTAACTTCCTAGTCGACCGAGCGAAATTTGTATTGCACCAACCTGGTCGACCGAATTCCCATATGTGGGAATCCAACAGTCTGGTCGACCGACCAGTCTAGTTCATTCTAGTGCTGGTCAATCGAACCTCACTAATTTGAAAAATCGCCTTGGACATACCTTTCTGGTCGACCAACCCAGGCAGTTCTTAATATAATTATTTCTTTCTTCTTCAATAACTTTGAATGATTCTAGTTGTTTTACTAGTTTTTGATTCTGATCTTTCAAAGTTATATTTTTTTAGACACTTTTATAAATCTTTTATGTAGTGAATATAATTCAATTTGTAATTCCTCATAAGAAGGCAAACTATCACATGACTCATCACACAACACATTTTGAGATTCTGTTGAGGAGTAATAAGAATTTACCTCTTCATCATTTGCCATGAAGCATATATTTTCCATCTTTTGCTCACTTGATTCAGTTTCAGTTTTGCTGGAGCTTGAATCATCCCAAGTAGCTTTCATTGCTTCATTCTTTTTCTTCTTATCTTTCTTGAGTAATGGACACTCTGGTTTAATATGCCCTGGCTTTTTGCAATGATAACATATTGGTTCATTCTTACCTTTATTTTCTTTCCTACTTGTATCTCCTTTTTCAGTTTTCTTTTTATAGAATTTTCTAGGAAACCTTTTATTTCTTCTATAGAATTATCCTAATCTTTTAGTAATGAATGCCAATTCATCTTGATCTAGGTCACTTGTTTCACTTTCTTCTTCACTAGAACTATGGCTAGATACTTTTAGAGCTATGAATTTTTTATGCTTTGGTTCAGGATTCCTTTCTTTTAGTGCTATTTCATATGTAAGGAGTGAGCCTATAAGTTCATCCAAAGAAGTAGTCTTAAGATTTCTACCTTCCGTGATAGCTGTGGCCTTTGGTTCCAAATAGGAGGTAGACCTCTTAGAATTTTCCTGATCATTTCATATGTAATATAGGTTTTTCCTAAGGCACTTAGAGAGTTTATTATGTGGGTAAATCTAGTATACATGCTTGATATTGTTTCTTTAAAATTCATTTTGAAAGCTTCGTACTCACTTGTCAACATGTCTATCCTATTGTCTCTAACATCAACCGTTCCTTCATAAGTTACCTCTAGTTTATCCTAAATCTCCTGAGCTATTTTGCAGGCCATGACTCGATTAAACTCATTTGCATCTAGTGCACAATATAACGCGTTTATAGCACTTGCATTTATTTGAAGCATTTTATAATTTGAGTCGGTCATGTCTTTCTTTTCTTTTGGAATATGTTTTCCGTCAACTAACTTAGAGGGAATAAGGTTTCCATCCATGACAACTTCCCAAGCTTTCAAATCCATGTGTTGGAGATATATTTCCATTCTCTTTTTCCAAAAAGTGTAATTGTGTCCATAAAAAATTGGTGGACGAGTTGAGGATTGTCCTTCACCAAAAGGTGCTACTCCAATATTTGCCATTTGATCTTTTTATAGATTCTTGTTAGGAATTTCTATAACTAGGCTCTGATACCAATTGAAATGAGGAATAACTTCCTAAGAGGGGGGGGGGGGTGAATTGGATTCTTTTTATTATTTTAATGATTTATAAACTTTTGATTTAACAACCCAGAAAACAAGATATATATGAATGATAACCACACTCAAGAATATTGAAATTTAAATTTACAAGTCAATCAATGAAATCATGATAATTCAATCACTCAATCAAAATGTAAAAAGCTTTTGTTGATTTCCCTATAAACTCTTAGCATACACTCTACTTGATCAAGATTTCCGCAGATTAATCAACGTACTCCCTTCTTGGGTTTTCGCAAATGATTAATCAAAACGTACTTTCTAAATATCAAGTACTTTTTGTTTCTTTCTCAATTTAGAACCTGCAACCTACACATATAAATCATATAACAATAGCAAGTAAGGAATATAAAGTAAATTAGAGAGAAAGAGACAAGAGTTTTTACGAGGTTTGGTTTCAACACAACCTACGTCCTCGCCTTTGGCAAAAACACCAAAGGATTCCACTATATCAGTTCCGTTACCTGGTGGAACAATACCAATTTACAACACACTCCTTCAATTAGGCTAGAGCCTGCCTCTCCAAATAATAACCTCCTATTTGGCTCAACGATTCAACAACTCTGAATCACTTTGGAAAGATAATAAGGAAATTTGTGTACAAAGGAGAACTCTCATAATAGAGTAAATTAGTACAACGATCAACTCACTTTATACCTCAAAGTAATTCAAATATAAGAAATTTCAAGCTCAATACTTAGTATGAATTACTTAATACTTTTTCAAAGAATAAGAAAGATTCTGACTATTGAAAAACTTTGCTTTAAAATATAAATCAATTTCAGATCAGAGATTTAACCTTGTAAGAATTATAGATAATTTGAAAACAGAATTTTGAATACTTGAAGATTAGTTGATCTAAAACCTTTGAAAAACTTACTTTGATCTATAAGCCTTTGAATATTTTTGAATCAGAAATTTTGTTGAAAATCACTAGATCTGAAAACTTTAGAGAATATGCTCAACTTCAAAACTTTTTGAATATCTCATCAATGTTCTCTCAATCCTTTCTTTTCTCATTGTTAATATAAAATTTTGAGATTAATACTATTTATAGAGGTTTTAGAAATCATCCATTAATCCCAAAGATTTCTAAAATTTATTTCCAAATATTTTGAAATAAATATATTCAAAAACGTGGTTCAAAAAATCTTTTCGCTAAAAAATTTATTGCCAACGTTCGAGTGGCAGTCGCCTGTCACAAAACAACTCTTCAACCCAGAATGTAGGCAGTCACCTGCCAGAACCAGGGCAGTCGCCTGGTTTGTTCACACAGGCGCCTGTCAGTTTAGGCAGTCGCCTGTCTAGCTACTGACTTTGTGAGAAATCATTTTTTTAATGTGGCAGTCGCCTGCCTTGTTTTAGCAGTCGCCTGGCCCTTCATTATTTCAAAAAATTTTCTTTTTCTTAAACCCTTTCTTTTTATTGATTTGAAAATTATTCTTTAGGGTATATGTATAAAAACATATTTTTGACTTTCTATGAGCTTCAAATCACTTTACACTTGAAATTTACTTTGAAGTACTTACATTTTAGAATATCCTAAAAAGTATAATTCGCTTAGCCTTCAAACTTGATCTTCCATAATCTTTGTAGTTGCAATCTTTCCTTTGCGCTTTTCACAATATAGCTTTGTTCTTCATGCTCTTTGTAATCCATTGAACTTTCTTATGCACTTGAGTTCTGTTATTTTCCTGAAAACTTTTACTTGAAACATATTAAATATATCATTAGATTTGTTATCATCAAAATAAGAATTGTAAGCCTTATTAGGCCAACACCAAGCATATACACTATTTATGTGATTGATATTCTTGAGGCTTGCTTGACATCTGTGTGTGAACACGATTGATTGAATATCTTGAGATACAAAGATTCTTTGTTGATACTCTCACGCACTCATTACACTGATAGAAAACATATTTGAGAGTTGAAATATAAGACCACACTGAGCTTATATATTAAATCATATTGTGGTGTATGTGATTGAGCGCATCTAGGTACATATCTGCTTTACATGAAAGCGCTTTTGAGTGTACCATTTGATTGTAAATCTGAGTGTTTCCAGGTGTGGCCTGAGGGGGCGGGAATCCAACCCGGTAAGGATTGGTTGTAAAGGTTGAGGTCAGCTTTGTGCTAATTGACCTGGTTTGTATAGGTGTTGCTCCACCTGCTTAAGTGAGAAATTGTAGCGGTAATCCTTGTACTTGTTAGTCAAGGCGAGGACGTAGGCAATTAGCCGAACCTTGATAACATTTCTGCGTGTCACTCTTATTTTACTGCTTTCTAGTGCATGTGTTGTTAATTAAATTGTTTCATTTGATTTCTGGTAAATTTACATTACTTGCACTAGAATGACCATAGGGTTGTTAACATACTGTTGTTAGGTGGATTACCTACTAACTAAAATTTGAAAATACCAATTCACCCCCCCCCCCTCTTGGGTTCATGGTAAAGCTAACAAGTTATCTTGGCTAGCTCTGAGGCATATGGCAATGAGAGTTCCCAAATCTGAGTAGTCTCCTTCAAAATTATTTTGACCATTTCAGAAACATGAGGCATTGAGAGTTCGCTAATCTAAGAGGTTCCTTTTATCTAATTTGACTATATTGGAGGCATATGACATTGAGAGTTCCCAAATCCAAGTAGTACAATTCAAAGTTGCCATAAGTATCCCTTTTTCATCCCAAATTATCCTAGCTTTGATTGAATGTAGCTTGAGCTAACATCAACAAGTCAACCTGGAATCCGATGCATCTTTTCATTTTTATGGCCAGGTTTAAAATCTGTCTTTTATCTTTATAGGTTTGTTGCTAAAAGATAATAGAGGACGACTCCTAGTGTCATCTTAAAGCAACAAAGCTATAAAGAGAGGTAGTTGTAGACACTCAATTTTAACAGGGCCTTTTTAAACAACATTTTTATTCATTTCAATTTTTACAAAAGCATGAAATACATAATACAGAGAAATGCATTAGGAATGAATGAAAATATAGGGAAAGGTAGGAATATAGGGAAATACATCACGGGGAAATACATAAATACATAAAATATAGGGGGGGCAAACAAAAAATTTCAGTATGCTACAAAGAATATCCCAAGCATCTTCGTGGGAACCGGTATCCAAAATCAAAAGGAAATCAAGGAACAAAGGGAGCAAAATTTAGGTGATTCTGCAATTAAAAAAATATCACGACTGACATGTATCCCATCCCAATCTTTGACCAAGGACACATAAAGAACGAGAATCAACCAAATCATAATAAGGATAGCATTTCTTGCTATAAGAAGGAAAGCAGGCGCAAGGAAAGGAAAGGGTTGGAAAAGGAAGGTTTTTTCCATTGCCTATCCTTGTTGAGGCCCCAACCCTGTGAATAAAGGGCCTTCATAGAGGGTAAGATGCACATGGAGAAAGAGAGAAATCAAAGAGAAAATAATTTAGAGGTATCATAGTGAGAGAAAGGGTCTACTAGTGAAGTTTCTAGGGTAAAATCCTAGAGAAAAGAGAGGAGGGTAACATCCTACCCTTCTTACTAAAGAGTGCTGCCAAGTCCGTTGACCTGTGTTGTGATATGTGGCTTATATATTGAATGTGAGACATGTTCAAAGAGAGAACATAGTAGAAAATCAAAGTGTTAGTGGAGCAGTAGGGAAACTGTCGACAAATTGGCTATAACCGTTGATAGTTTAGCACCTGAATTTTGATAATATACATTCTATCTAAAACCATCGACGATATGGTACAAATCTTTGACGATTTGGCTCGGGAACCCAAGATAGATTTTTTATTTTTTAAAGAGGGACGTTAAGCTATTTGGGGTTTGGAGGGAAAGCCTACAAGTACTTTCTATATACATTGTTCTTGACGTATTTGTAGTAATGTAAGTGTTTTTGACACCAGTTAGTAAGAAATCTTTGCCAATTGCTCCCATGGATGTAAGCATTGCCTAACCACATAATTCCTTGTGTTGTTTCTATTGCTTTCATACATATTGCATGGTTGTGTTGTTCTGTAATTTTATCATTGATTGCTACATCAGATTGATTTAATATTCCACTGTGCAAATACAATTTATACAACAAATTGGTATCAAAGCTTTGTTGTAATGACTTTGGGAACTTCATCTGTAAAATTTTATGTTGTCAAGTTTGATGGAACCGAGAATTTTGGTTTGTTGCAAAGAAGGGTGAAGGATTTGCTTGTGCAGCAAAGGATAGCGAAGGCCTTCTATGGAGTTCAACCGAAAGGCATGAATTAGGTAAATTGGAAGGAATTGGCGGTAAAGATTGTGGCTACTATCAGATTGTGTTTGGCCAATAATGTGTTGTATCACGTCATGGAAAAGGATTCTTCTGCAGCTGTTTGGCAAAAGATTGAAAGTTGGTACATATCTAAGTCTCTTAAAGGTAAACCTTTTTTTAAGAAAAAGTTATATTCACTTAAGATGGTGGTAGGTTCGGATTTGAACCAACACATCAACGAATTTAATCAAATCATAAGTGATTTCATGTGGGTTGATGTGAAATTCAAGGAAGATGACAAGGCGTTGATGCTACTAAATTTCCTACAGCATCTCATACATATGAGAACTTAGTTACGACTCTAACATAGGGTAAAGAAACCCTGAATTTGGAAGAAGTAACAAGTGCGTTGCTAGGCTTTCATCAAAGAAATAAAGATAGCGATGAAATTTCACATAGTGAAGGGCTTGTGGTGAGAGGCAACCATTAACGTAGGATAGGAAAATTCAAAAATGGATTGAATCAAAATAAGTGTCGATCTCAGTCTAAGAAGAAAAAGTATATCTGGTGTTTTAAGTGTGGTAAAATAGGGCACATAAAATTGGAATTTACAGAATGGAAGAAAGGGAATGCTGAAAAGCAAGAAGGTACTTTAAAATCAACAAATGTAGTTGAAGAAAGAAATTCAAATTGTAGGGATGGAGATATACTTTCAGTTTCATCGGGGTCAGATCGTCTTATAGACTCTTAGATCCTAGAATCGGCATGTTCTTACAACATGACTCCAAATAAGGAATGGTTCAGCACTTACATGTTAGTTAATTTAGGTTCAGTTCATATGTGTAATGATGTTTCATGTAAAATCATTAGAATAGGAAATGAAAAAAATTAATATGTTTGATGGTACTGTAAGAACCTTATGTGATGTAAGACACATACCGATCCTATGGAAGAGTATAATTTCATTAGGAACTTTGGATTGTAATAGAGGTATGAAGGTATGTAAAGGCATTCTAATGGTGATGAAAGGGCAAAAGTTAGATGGAAACATTATGCACTGCAGGGCACTACAGTTGTAGGTGGAGTTACAGCCATAGATTCTGAATTTAATGATATTGTTTTGTAGCATATGCAGTTAGGGAATATGGTTGAGCATGGGATGAAGGAACTTCATAAGAGGAAACTCTTGAAGTGTATGAAAACATGCAAGCTGAATTTTTGCAAGTTTTGTATTCTTGGGAAGCATAACATGGTGTAGTTTAAAACAACTATTCACATGACAGAAAGTATTCTTGATTACATACATTCTAATGTTTGGGGGCTAGGGAGAGTAGTCTCCCGGGGAGGACATGTGTATTTTGTGAGTTTTATTGGCAACTACTCACAAAAGATCTAGGTGTACTTCATGCGGCACAAGCCATATACGTTTGCTAGGTTTAAATTGTGGAAAGCTGAGGTGGAAAACCATACCAGAAGGAGAATTAATTGCCTCAGGTCAAACAATGGGACTGAGTACACTGATTCGAGGTTTATGGAGTTTTGTGATCAGCAAGGCATAAGGAGACATTTCACTATTCGGCGAACTACACAACAAAATGGTGTGGCTGAAAGAATGAACCGAACTCTAGTTAAGAGAGCTCAGTGTCTCGGGTTATATATAGGGCTAGCAAGGAACTTTTGGGTCGAGGCAATTAGTATGGCTTGTTTCTTGGTAAATAGATCACCGAGGACGTCACTAGATGGGAAAGTGGTAGAGGAGGTATGGACGGGTAATGCAATAGACTACTCCGGTTTGAGGCTATTTGATTGTCCAGCCTATGTGTACATATCCAATGAGGAGAGATTGAAACTTGACGCAAAGTCTAGACGCTGTATGTTTTTTAGGGTATCAAAAAGGTGTGAAAGGGTTCAAGCTATGGGATCCAATGGCAAACAAGGTGGTAATTAGTAGAGATGTAGTTTTCGATGAGAAAGCTATGGTGAAGCATACTCAAGAAGATGATGAAGAGAAACAAAACACAAAAAACTGGAGTAGAGATAAGCATGTTGTCCAGGTGGAGTTAGAAACTTAGGGCAATGATCTTGGTTTCTCAATTGTTGGGAGTTCTAGCTTGGGAAACCAGCAAATTGATAGTGTTCCAATATGGAGATCCAGACGCACTATTAGACCACCACCCAAGTATGGATTTGATGATCTGGTATCTTATGCTTCCATTACCAATTGTAAGGATCTAACTACTTTTCAAGAGGCAGTGCACAACCAAGAGAAAAAGTAGGTGGATGGGTGCTATGATGGAGGAAATGGAATTGTTGCATAAAAATCAGACTTAGGATTTGATAAAGCTTCCATATGGGAAGAGGGCGATATGTTGCAAGTTGGTATATAGGAAGAAGGAAGTAATTTTAGAAAAGGAAGGAGAGAAATTCAAGGCACAGTTAATGGAAAAGGGATACTCACAGAAGAAGAGAATAGATTATTATGAAATCTTCTCACCTATGGTCTGACACACTTCCATTAGGGTAGTGTTGGGATTAGTAGCACATTATAACTTGCATTTGGAACAAATGGATGTGAAGACATCATTTCTCCATGGTGACTTGCAAGGGCAAATTTATATGGTACAACCAGAGGGATTTAATCAACCGGGATAGGAGCACTTAGTTGTCAAATTAACGAAGTCTCTTTATGGGCTAGAACAGTCTCTGAGGCAATAGTACAAACAATTTGATTACTATATGGTCCAACTAGGCTATAAGAGGTGTGAGTATGATTGCTGCATGTATGTGAAAGATCTTGATGATGGTTCTCTCATTTTCTTATTGTTGTATGTTGATGACATTCTTATTGCTGCAAAGGACATAACTAAGGTAAATCAGTTGAAACTTATATTGCGTAAAGAGCTTGACATGAAGGATCTTGGTGCAGCCAAGAAGATACTTAGGATGGAGATTTTTCAGAACAAAACTGTAGGGAGGTTGTGGTTATCTTAAGGGCGGTTATGTGGAGAAGTCATTGGAAAGGTTTAGTATGGCTGATGCAAAATTGGTATGTACACTTTTAGCGAATCACTTTAAATTGTCTACCTTTGAATGCCCAAGGACGGATGATGATACTGGGACATGTCAAAGGTCCCCTATGCTAGTGTTGTGGGGATTTTAATGTATACCATGGTGTGTACAAGACTAGAATTGGCACATGTAGTAAATGTGGTGAGTAAGTTTATTTCTAATCTAGGTAGACAGCAATGGGAAGCCGTTAAATAGATTTTCATATACTTATGGGGTATGTTTAATTAAGGCATCATGTTCGACAAGCAACAGAGTGGTCCATCAATTATGGGGGTTTTCTTATGTTGATTATGCAGGGGATATGGATGACAGAAGGTCTACAACGGGTTATGCATTCACCCTTGTAGGAGGACCTATTTGTTAGAGGTCCATGGTACAATCCCTAGTGACATTATCTACAACTGAGTCTGAATACATAATAGTCACCGAAGCTATGAAGGAAACGTTATGGATTACTGATTTACTTAAGGAGTTGAGTATACAGCAATGGGGAGTTGTGCTGTGTTGTGGTAGTCAGAATACCATCTATTTGGCAAAGAATGCAGTGTATCATGCTAGAACCAAATATATAGATGTAAGGTTCCACAAGATCCAGGAATTGATATCTTCAGGTGAACTTGTACTTGAGAAAGTTCATACATTTGAGAATGCAACGGATATCTTGGCAAAGCCGATTACTACTTAAAAGTTCAAGCATTGCTTGGATTTGCTTCATGTCTCTAGTTTTTTGAAGGGAGACAGTACCACTTAATGTCCCAAGGTCAAGGTGGAGTAGCAATATATGTGTTGACCTTTTGAGTCCTATCTCATTTTGATTATGACAAATACAAAGTATCTTACCCATGCATTGAGTATATGAGCAGTATTATCACTTTGCATGCACGAATGGTAAGGATAAAGTAGAAACATATGGCATGGCAATACGGAGGGCAAAACGAATGAAGACAAAAAAAATTCAAATTTTAATTGCATTAAATTTTGGGTCTGTAATAATCATGTGGTCTATAATGATGCATTGCATGCATGATAAGGATTTAATGCTCAAAGATCATAGAATGATCATAAGATGCAAAACCCTTTAAATTAAAATGTCATAACTTATTCACATAGGGTTGAAAAGGTTCAAGGAAAAAACAGGGCAAAATCTTTACTTTTAACGAGCCTCAGTGGACCGACTCATGCATGTTTAAAGTGCCTCGGCCGACCGGCATCATTATTTGATGATTTAATCTGCTTGGCCAATCGATCTTTTAAACAAGAAAATATCTTGATTTCCCGACCTTGACTTTGACCAATTTCTTAGAGCCCGGCCGACCGGCCTCTGTGTTTTAAACTTGGCCAGCCGACCGGTCTTGTTCACTCGGTAGACCAGCCCTAAGCCCGGCCAACCAAACCTACAAAGGTTCGAAAAATCACCTCGGCCAGTCGATCGACACCATCCATGGCCAATCGAACCCCAAAATTAATTTCAAATTTCTATGTGAGGTTAGCCAACCAACGCTAGCATTGGTTGACCAAAACTCTCAGGTTTGGGAAATTTTCAACGCTAATCCGGCTTATTTTTTTTAATTAAACAATTATAAAAATTCTCACCATGTCCCTAATAGTCATAATTTCTGGGCATTCTATATATACCCCATCATAACTCCTCATTAGTAATAAGATTAGCAAAAATTCTCTCTGAAAATTCCTTATCCCATTATTGCTTGTACATTTTGAAATTCAAGCATACTTTGACTCTCTCTCATTTTTCCTTTGCAAAATCATTTTAAGAAGAGAGCTTTATTTGTTTATCCTCTTCATTTGCAAAATCATTGCAACTTCAAGAGTGATTGTTTTTCATTCTTGTGGGTTTATTCTCATATCTTTCAAAGGTTAATACTCTCTCATACTCATTTGTATTTGAAAAATATTTTGAGAGTTTGTATTGAGTGTTTCCCAAAAAATTTCATTTATAAATATTATTTGGGAAAACTCTATCTAGCTTGTGAATCTTTGCATCCTCATTGCAAGATTCAAAAGCTTGCTTTTTTGCTCATTACAAAAATACTTTTGTGAAGCTAATCTTCATTATCTCCTATAGTTTATTGTTGAAAATTATTTTTTGTGGAGATAATGATATTTGAGGTTTAGATCTTTGAACAAGAACTTATTGATTTCTGTATATTTAAATCAAAGATCATCTTTATCATCATCTCTCACACTACTTGATAAATACATTTTTGAGAGACGAAATTGAAATACTCTACTGAGCATTAATTCTTATCATACAAAAGTGCATTTGTGCTTATTGTTGTACGTCATCTGCTTAGTATAGAAGCAATTTATTTGTACAAAATATTTTTCATATCTGTTGTATTCTTGATGTGTGATCATAAGAGGATTGCACTGGCCTATAACGTGCACCAAATTACCTCATACCCGGTTAGGAAAGCACTTGATTAGTTCATACCCAGTTAGGAAAACTAGGTGCACCGTCTTGTAAGGTGTAGTTATAGTTTGGGCTCAGCCCTATAAATATGAGCTGGCGTATTCCTCGCCCCATAAGGAGAGGGTGTAATCGGTGTCGCTCCACTCGTTAAGTGAGCATTAGTGGAATCCTTCGGCTGGTTTGCTTGAGGCGGGGACGTAGGCACGGTTGTCAAACCTTAATAACATATTCCGTGTTACTCTCTTTCCCTACGCTCGTTACTTTCCATACTTGTATGCTTATATATAATTTGTTGTGAATGGTATATCTGTTTTAAATATTTGCATACTTGTTTATTTGTGGGGATTGTAATCTGTTTAGAAAGACCCTACGTTGTGTAATACTGAATATGATCTTTATCTGATCTAGGAAGTTTTAAATTTCCAATTCACCCCCTCCCCCCTCTTGGGATCACACCAATTACATCACTATGTTTTTGGTTTCTCCTAATGGGTGTATACTCGCCAAGGTAGAGATTGTTGTGATATGTGGCTCATATACTGAATGGGAGATATGTTCAAAGAAAGAACATAGTAGAAAATCAAAGTTTTGGTGGAGCAGGAGGGAAACTGTCAATGGATTGGTTATAACCATCAACGATTTGGCACTTGAATTCAGATAATTTACATTTTTTTTGAAACCATCGACAGTATGGTACAAACCATCGATTGTTTGGCTCGGAACCCAATGCATATTTTTGAATTTTGAAAGAGGGACGTTAAGTTGGTTGGGGTTTGGAGGGAAAGCTTACAATAACTTTATATATACATTGTGCTTTATGTATTTGTAATAATATAAATGTCTTTGACACCAAATAGTAAGAAATATTTGCTAATTGCTCCCGTGGATGTAGGCATTGTCAAACCACGTAATTCCTTGTGTTGTTTCCATTGCTTTTATACATACTGTGTTGTTGTGTTGTTCTGTAATTTTATCATTGATTGCTGCATCAGATTGATTCAATATTCTGCTGTGCAAATAAAATTTATACAACAACTTGCAACCTAAAGGCTTCCCCACCAACTAGAGGGGACAGACGTCTAGACCAGAGAACACCCCAAACATAGGAGTAGGAGCATAAAAAGAGGAGAATGCAGGGATAAGAAGAACCAAAGGAGTAAAGGACACAAGGTTAGTATGGTTACTTATAGCTTTCTACTTCCATAGTTGTAATATATTATAGGTACTTAGCCACAAGAGAAAAGGAGCATCTCCCAGGCAGGTAGACACACAGCCTATGGACCAACCTAACCCTTAAAGCCCATTTTCTAAATCTAACCCTCAAGCCCATTGTCCAAACCCCCAGACCCATATGCTAACCTAAACCCAAAAATCCCTATTTTAGGAGAAGTCTCGAAGCCTGTGATTGAAACAAAAGCTCAAAACCCACTATTTAAAAAAAAAAAAAAAAAACCCAAAGCCCAGCTTTGAAAAGCCCCAGAAGCGCACTTTTTTAAAAAAGGCCCTAAAGCCCACTCTTTTAAAAAAAAAAAAAAACCCAAAGCCCACTCTTTTAAAGAAGCCCAGAAGCCCACTCTATTTTTTTTTTTTTTTTTAAGCCCAAATCCCACCTTTTAAAAATAATCTTAGAAGCCCACTCTTTTAAAAAAGGCCCAAGGCCCACTGTTTTAAAATAAGCCTTGAGACCCACTTTTTTTAATACGCCCAAGCCCACTTTTTGTTTTTAAAACCCTAAGCTCACTGTCTCAAAATATACCCAAGCCCATTGTTTCAAAATAAGCCCCAAAGCCCACTATTTTCAAAAGCCCAGAAGCCCACTGTGTTAAAAGAGCATTGCCTAACTGGACTTAGGCCCAACTTGATCTAACGGCCAGCCTTGGGTCAAGCCCAACTAAGTAAATTATGATTTCATATTTAATATTATTTCGTCAGTAAGATATGGTATTTTCAGGACAGATAATACGATATAGTAATACTGACTTGAGTGGCGTGAGTATAAAAGATTTTATTGCAGACTTGTAATATGTCAAAATGTTTTATATTTTTACAGAATAAGCATGATTTGGCAAAAGTTTTAAAGTTAATGACCAGTATAGAAATTAAGAAATTTTCCAACATATTATGATAAGATAGCCAGCGCATATGTCGAGATATGATAGCCGGCATAGATGTCGTGATCAGTATTATTATGATGTTATGATTCAGAAATTATGAAATAGCAGTTTTAATCAGAAATATGTAAAAGCTAGGTTTTATTACAAAAATATGAAAATGTTATTTACGAACAGACATAAATTATGTGAAATTTATTATATAATATCAGAACGCGGATGGTTACTTACGTTAAGAGCACGACACGGTTAGATCGTTGTAGTAGGTATACCCACTGAGTGCCAACCCCTGTGGTTTTGACGGTATAGTAGGTTGGGCAGACTAGATTGGGTATAGCTAACAGTGCAACCACACTAGTAAAGAAGTGTGGGTTGGTGGCCAATTAGCCTAGAAGTATGACGGTGTAGTAGGATACCCACTGTGTTACTAACTTTCTAGAAGTGTGTGACGGTGTAGTAGGATGGGCATGTCAGGTTGTGTGGGCAATCGTGCATAGTATGTGTTGAATCAGGTGTAATCCCAAGAGGGGGGGGGGGGTGAATTGGGTATTTAAAAAATTCTAAGGCACTTAGTTACCTCTTAAACTCTTCTTATAAATTTACCAACAACTTCTTGTTACTCAATTATGTATGTGTATGACTATTCAATCTATGCATGCATTATACACAATTTAAATGCAATGCTAAAAATAAAGAGTGAAGGGAAGAGAGAGGACAAACGCAGTTTTACGAGGTTCAGCCAACTTGGCCTACGTCCTCGCCTTGAGCAAGCACTCAAGTATTCACTAAAACCCTGCTCCTTAAAGTGGGACAGAGTTTCCCTCACAATCCGCTGCTTACAAGAGGCACAGTTTCCTCCTACTCCGATGCTTACAAAAGATACAGCTCTCTCCTCACACACCGGTTCATACACCGAACCATGTATACAATAGAATCTGGAAAACAACACTCAAAACAATGCTTCTAACAAAAGCTTTTGAGTACAATTCAATTTCCTAGCACATTAACATATGATATAACTTGAAACTTATGAATGTATGAAAAACGATACAATTGTTTTATGTATGACATGCTTCAACACACAAATCCTTATTTAACTACAACTTCCAAGTAAAGAGATATTTGAAATGCCTTGGAGTCAACTAGGGTTCTTGATTCACTTTGTAAGGATGCACAAGTATGTTTGATGTGAGCTAGTTAACAAAAAAAAACTTTGTCTTGAGTACAAACTCAATCAAAATCACAAAGTTTTAGTTGATGTATTCAATCACAATTTGAGTATATTAATTTTCGAAAAATATCCTTCAATTAATTGTATGGTTATAAGTGCCAAGGATATTTAATCAAGCTTTAATATATATAAAATATAAATATTTTTGAAAACACACACTTAAATCAAATAATGATCTTGTTTAAAATAGCTATGTATATGTATAGATACTTTCAAGATCACCTTTTTAATCAAACTAGGTTTTTCAATAATAAGCTCTTTGAAAAATATATGTATATTTATATGCTCTTGAATCAAAATTCAATCAACCAAGTTAAATAACCTTTCTCACGTAATGATCTCTTCGAAAATTAATTTTTATACGATTAAGCACACTCAAGATCAAAACTTTTCCAATGCTAGTCAAGAACAAGCAATGAGATGAGATGAAAAGTTTGTAAGACTAATAACTTGAAAAATCAAACCTCAATACTAGATTGAAGTACAATAGAGTAAACAAGTTCCCTCTGAGAATCTGAGTTGATTTGCCTAAGCTTGAAGAATAGAGATTGAAGTGTAGGCAATTGTATAGTATTAGGAGTAGATTTTCAACGTTCTTGCAACAAGGTGTGTTCTTCTCTTTCTTGTGTGTCTAACCTCTTCTCTAGGGTTTAGATATTCAGAATATATAGTAAATTACTCTTAGGAATGATCTCAGCCATTGGATCAATAAAATAGCTTGCAAGTCTTTTTAATAAAAATCTAAATTTTAAGTTTCCCGCAAGTTTAGGCAACCGAAGTGGGGTTCAGGCTCCTGAAGTGACAACTTCAGGCGCCTGAGGTTCTAGGGTTAGGCAACCGAAGTACCTCTGTTAGGTTTTGTTTTTCTCATTTAATTCTTCATGCTACTGAACTTAATCTTCAGGCTACCGAAGAAATTCTTCAAGCGCTTGAGGTTGAGTTCAGGCTACCGAAGTCCCTTTTTTCTCAAATTTTCTTTTCTAATTTAAAATTCTGTTTTGCTCCTTTTCTTAGGTCTTTTATAAAACATATTTTTCATGATTTTAAGAACATTTCTAAGTCCATGAGAGTTTCCTAATTATGTACATGAAATGCATGAATCCTAAAATCATTCTAAGTTATATTGAGCCTCAAATTAAATCATACGAAAATGTAAGTACATGAGTTCTAAATACCCATTCCCAAAATATTCTTGAACTTTGCCGCTTGCATCTTGATTCTCGTACTCTTTGAGTTCCATGGTGCTTTCTAAAATATATCAGCTTTACTTTATGGCTTCCATGACTCGTTATCTTTCCGTGCATGCTTAGTGTAAGTCCTGTTCACAGACTCAATGCACAGATCAAATATGAAGTGATTTTTCATGATTAAAATAGGATTGGACTCGTAGAGTCAATAATCTCCCCCTTTTTGATGATGACAAATGCACAAGAAAAAATATATAATGGGTTACACCTAAACAAGGCTCCCCCTTAATTAATACATCAAATAATTAATGAATGACAATATGCTCATATTCATACACAAAGTGTTTAGCCTGAATCCAAATGAAACATGAAATATGCTCATAATGAATGTAATATGCTAGATTTCTCCCCCTTTGTATATCTCACCCTTTGCAATTAGTTTTACCTACACTCTTTGCTTCCATTTTATTATTTTTGCTTCCAAACTTTCTCCCCCGTTTGAAATCAACAAAAAGGTGTAAACTAATAAAGCATGAGTAGACGTACCCTTATGTTCTTCTCCCTTTAGAGAGCTAAAGGTTTTGAATGTGTCCAATTGTTGATCAATGCAATACCAGGTGATTATATCACAAGAGATGTTGCTCCCCCTAAATTATATCATCTAACATGATTCTAAGCAACCTCTTGACTATGCATGAGACCTAATTCACGCCTAATTTGGATAAACCTATCCTCCGAAAGTGGTTTCGTGAATATATCTACCCATTGTTCATCTGTGCATACAAACTCTAGTATTACATCCCCTTTTTGTACATGGTCACGAAGAAAGTGATGTTGTATTTTTATGTGCTTAGTTCGTGAATGTAATATGGGATTCTTTGAGATATTTATTGCACTCATATTATCGCATCTTATGGGGATTGTTTCATAACTTAATCCAAAATCCTTCAATTGTTGCTTCATGTAAACCGTTTGAGCACAACAACTACCTGCCGCTATGTATTCAGCCTCAGCTGTGGAAAGAGCAACTGAATTTTGTTTCTTGGAAAACCAAGATACCAACGAGTGTCCTAAGAAATGACAAGTATCACTAGTGCTCTTCTTATCTACTTTGCTACCCGCAAAATCAGCATTTGAATAACTACGAATTTCAAATGATGTGTACTTAGGATACCATAACCCAATGTCCACGGTTCCTATCAAATATCTAAGTATCCGTTTAACAGCTAGCAAATGAGACTCTTTTGGAGCAGACTGAAATCTTGTGCACAAACATACGCTAAACATTATATTTGGTTTACTGGCAGTCAGGCATAACAAGCTACCTATCATTCTACGATATAGCTTGACGTCTACAGGTATACCTTGTTCATCTTTGCCTAATTTCAATGAAGCGCTCATAGGAGTACCTAGTATTTTTCCGTCTTCCATGTTAAACTTTTTGAGTAGGTCTCTAATATACTTTGATTGATTTATGAATTTTCCATGATTTGCTTGTTTGATCTTAAGTCCTAGGAAGAAATTTAGTTCACCCATCATGCTCATTTCAAATTCATTTTGCATGGTATTGGAAAATTCATTACACAAATCTTTATTTGTAGCGCCAAAGATGATGTCATCTACATATACTTGCACGAGGAGAATATCATCTTTCTTAGCCTTTATGAATAGGGTTGTATCTATCTTTCCTCTTATAAATCCATTTTCTAATAGAAAACCGCTTAGCCATTCATATCAAGCTCTAAGAGCTTGCTTTAAACCGTACAAGGCTTTTGTCAGTTTATACACGTGATCTGGATTCTTATGGTTTTTAAAGCCTGGGGGTTGTTCTACATACACTTCTTCATTTATGTAGCCATTTAAAAATGTGCTTTTGACGTCCATTTGATATAGCTTGAAATCCTTAAAAACTGCATATGCTAATAGCATTCGTATGGCTTCCATCCTAGCTACAGGGGCAATTGTTTCTTCAAAATCTATACCTTCTTCTTGATTATATCCTTGAGCTACTAATCTAGCCTTATTTCTCATAACTACTCCATGTTCATCTTTCTTATTCTTATATATCCATTTGGTCCCTATGATTGACTTATCCTTTGGTGTGGGAACTAAAGTCCATACTTTGTTTCTTTCAAATTGATTTAATTCTTCTTGCATAGATAACACCCAAGATTCATCCTCTATAGCTTCACTCACATTCTTAGGTTCTTCTTGAGATAAAAATGCATAATGACTCATCATGTTCCTAAGAGAGGAGCGAGTGGATACTCCACGTAATGGTTTACCTATTATTTGATCTAAGGGATGATTCTTTATGTATTTCCATTCACTAGGTGGTTCATTAACCTTATTTGTAGTTTGATCAATTTCAATGGATGGCTCTTTAAGTTCATTTTTAGTTTTTGAATCATTCTCAATTGATAGTTCTTCTAGTTCCTTGTTTAATTCAATTTCATCTTCATCAGTTCTTTTAGAGAAGGGATTTGACTCATCGAACACTACATGAATAGATTCTATGACCATCAATGTTCGTTTGTTATACGCTCTATAGGCTTTACTATCTAAAGCATATCTTAAGAAGATACCTTCATCTAATTTCACATCAAACTTTCCTAGATGCTCATTGTCTCTAAGCACAAAACACTTACAGCCAAAGACATGGAAATATGATATGTTTGGTTTATAACCATTCCATAATTCGTAAGGAGTATTATTAAGTGATGGTCTAATTAGAACTCTATTTAGCACATAGCAGGCGGTATTCACTGCCTCGACCCAGAAGTATTTAGGTAATTTATGTTTGTTAAGCATAGTTTTGGCCATTTCTTGACTAGACCTATTCTTCCTTTCAACTACACCATTCTGTTGTGGTGTTCTAGGAGTTGAAAAATTATGGGCAATTCCTAATGAATTACAATAGTGTTCCATGCCTTGATTTTTAAATTCTCTACCCCTATCACTTCGACTTTTGGTAATTGTGTATCCCTTTTCATTTTGTACTTTCTTGCACAGGTTTAGAAATTTTTCACATGCTTCATCTTTATGACCTAAGAATAGTACCCATGTGTATCGTGAAAAGTCATCAACTATGACAAACACGTATGATTGTCCTCCTAAACTCTGAATTGGGTTTGGTCCAAATAAGTCTAAGTGTAGCATTTGAAGTGGCTTAGTAGTGGATATCTCTTTCTTTTTCTTAAAGCTTGTTCTTACTTGTTTCCCTAGTTGGCATGCATCACAAATTTTATCTTTCACAAATTTAGTCTTAGGCAGTCCCTTAACTAATTCTTTCTTAACTAGTTTTGAGATTAAATCCATGTTTGCGTGTCCTAGTCTCCTATGCAAATCCAGCTTATTTCATTCATAGCAAATAAGCATGTCACACTATGAATTTAAGTTATCAAAGCTTGGGGTATATACCTTTTCATGGCGCTTAGCAATGAACATTATTTTATTATCAGCTTTGTTTTCAACCATGCACTTGTCATGTTCAAATGATACATTGTAGCCTTTCTCACATATTTGACTTATGCTCAATAAATTGTTCTTTAAACCTTCAACTAATAAAGCATCATCAATAATGAGTGAAGAATCATTACCGACTTTACCTACACCTGTGATCCTTCCCTTAGCATTATCACCAAAAGTAACAAACCCTTCATCCTTGAGTATGATGGATGTGAATTTTGCTTTATCTTCGGATGTGAACATCCGCTATCCATACACCATCTATCTTTTGAGGATGTGGATCTTAAGAAAATATGCAAGACACAATTAAACAACTAGCTTTGGTACCCAGATTGTCTTGGGTCCAGGAAGGTTAGTCCTAGATTGACCTTTGACCTTCCATACTTCTTAATTTTTACATCTTTATTTTTGAAAGGACAGTCAAATTGTATGTGACCCAACCTTCTACATTTAAAGATGTAGTATATCTATAATGATTTTTAGTTGGAACAAATGACTTTGATTCTTTTGTAAAATGCCGCACGTAAAGATGTCTTTTCTTTGTATTTTCTTTACCATTAAAACCGAGCCCTTCTTTTTCTAGAGAATTTCTTTGAGATCCTAAGAGCTTTTCAAACTTGTTTTGTCCTTCGATAAATTTACAGATAATTTCAAATTTATCTTTCAAGTCCTTTTCTAACTCCTCAATTTTCAAATCTTTATCGTTTATAAAAGATGCATGAGATTCATTTTGGTGTTCAACTAGATTTGAAAGTTCTCTGACTTTGCTTCTCAACTCAGAAATTTTCTTTGTTTTCTTCTCAAGAATTTTAATAGTGTACAGGTATTCTTGTTTCAGTTTATCATATGAAATCATATCATTTTCATTTTCAGATTCACTAAAATAGTATGAAGATGATGAAAAAGATGATTGTACCTCAAGGTCATCATGTGCCATTAGACACAGATTGGCAACTTTGTCGTTACTGGATTTAGATTTTGGACTGCTAGTGTTGTGTGAATCCGAGGCGACCTTTATTGCCTTCTTCTTTTTGTTTGAAGCTTTAATAAGCTTGGGGCACTCAGGCTTGATGTGTCCAACTTCTCGGCAGTTATAGCATGTTGGTGGATCCTTCTTATTTTTCTTCATGCTTTGATCTCCTATTTCTGATTTAGAGTTCCAGAAATTTCTGTTGAACTTTTTGTTCTTCTTCAAGAACTTCCTGAACTTCTTTGTTAGCAAGGCCATGTTATCATCTGTTTCGGAATCGCTTCCTTCACTTGAATAGCTTGATGATGCCTTAAGTGCAGTGACCTTCTTAGCTTTGCTTTGCTCATTTTTCCTCTCGTTAATTGCCAGCTCATAGGTGATAAGTGATCCAATGAGTTCATCCACTGACATCTCCTTGAGATTTCTCCCTTCAGCTATTGCTGTAGCTTTCGCTTCCCACACTGGAGGTAATCCCTGAGTATTTCCTGATCAACTCATAAGTAGGGTAAGTTTTTCCAAGAGCATTTAACGAGTTAATGATGTGTGTGAATCTAGTGTACGTGGATTGTATGGATTCATCAACCGTCATTTTAAATGCTTCATATTCACTAGTGAGCATGTCTATCCTACTATCCTTGACTTCCTTAGTGCCTTCATATGTAACTTCTAATTTTTCCCAAATTTCTTTAGCTAAGTTACATGCCATTACCCTATTAAATTCATTGACATCTAATGCACAGAAAAGTAAATTCATGGCAATGGCATTAATTTGAACTGACTTCCAATCCTCTTCAATATATTCTTCTTCATTTTTAGGTACATTAATCTTATCAATTACTTTCATGGGAATGTGATTTCTCCTAGTCACAATTTCCAAACCTTTCAATCTACGTTCAGTAGATATATGCTCATTCTATGTTTCCAATAAGTGTAATTTACACCACTGAAAATAGCTGGTCTAGTAGATGAGTGTCCCTCACCGAATGGAGTTACACCGATGTGTGTCATGTGATCGTTTTACAAATTAACTATCAAGTCTATGAAAACCCTCTAGGATACCAAATGTTGAATCAGGTGTAATCCCAAGAGGGGGGGGGGTGAATTGGGTATTTAAAAAATTCTAAGGCACTTAGTTACCTCTTAAACTCTTCTCATAAATTTACCAACAACTTCTTGTTACTCAATTATATATGTGTATGACTATTCAATCTATGCATGCAATATACACAATTTAAATGCAATGCTGAAAATAAAGAGTGGAGAGAAGAGAGAGGACAAACGCAGTTCTACGAGATTCAGCCGATTCACTAAAACCCTGCTCCTTAAAGTGGGATGGAGCTTCCCTTACGATCCGTTGCTTACAAGAGGCAAAACTTCCTCCTACTCCGTTACTTACAAGAGATACAACTCTCTCCTCACACATTGGTTCACACACCGAACCGTGTATACAATAGAATCTAGAAAACAATACTCAAAACAATGCTTCTAACAAAAGCTTGTGAGTACAATTCAATTTCCTAACACATTAACATATGATATAACTTGAAGCTCATGAATGTATGAAAAACGATACAATCATTTTATGTATGATATGCTTCAACACACAAATCCCTATTTAACCACAACTTCCAAGTAAAGAGATATTTGAAATGCCTTGGAGTCAACTAGGGTTATTGATTCACTTTGTAAAGATGCACAAGTATGTTTGATGTGAGCTAGTTAACAAAAAAAAAAAAACTTTGTCTTGAATACAAACTCAATCAAAATCACAAAGTTTTAGTTGATGTATTCAATCACAATTTGAGTATATTAATTTTCAAAAAATATCCTTCAATTAATTGTATGGTTATAAGTACCAAGGATATTTAATCAAGCTTTAATATATATAAAATATAAATCTTTTAGAAAACACACACTTAAATCAAATAATGATCTTGTTTAAAATAGCTATGTATATGCATAGATACTTTCAAGATCACCTTTTTAATCAAACTAGGTTTTTCAATAATAAGCTCTTTGAAAAATATATGTATATTTATATGCTTTTGAATCAAAATTCAATCAACCAAGTTAAATAACCTTTCTCAAGTAAAGATCTCTTCAAAAATTAATTTTTATACTAATAAGCACACTAAAGATCAAAACTTTTCCAATGCTAGTCAAGAACAAGCAATGAGATGAGATGAAAAGTTCGTAAGACTAATAACTTGAAAAATCAAACCTCAATACTAGATTTAAGTACAGTAGAGTAAACAAATTCCCTTTGAGATCCTGAGTTGATTTGCTCAAGTTTGGAGAATAGAGATTGAATTGTAGGCAATCGTATAGTATTAGGAGTAGATTTTCAACGTTCTTGCAACAAGGTGTGTTCTTCTCTTTATTGTGTGTCTAACCTCTTCTCTAGGGTTTAGATATTTAGAATATATAGTATATTACCCTTAGGATTGATCTCAGTCGTTGGATCAATAAAATAGCTCACAAGTCTTTTTAATAAAAATTTGAATTTTAAGTTTCCCGCAGGTTCAGGCTCCTGAAGTGACAACTTCAGGCGCCTGAGGTTCTTGGGTCAGGCGACCGAAGTACCTCTACCAGGTTCTGTCTTTCCCATTTAATTCTTCAAGTTACTGAACTTAATCTTCAGCCTACCGAAGAAATTCTTCAGGCGCCTGAGGTTGAGTTCAGGCTACCGAAGTCCCCTTTTTCTCAAATTTTCTTTTCTAATTTAAAATTCTGTTTTGCTCCTTTTCTTAGGTCTTTTATAAAACATATTTTTCATGATTTTAAGAACATTTCTAAGTCCATGAGAGTTTCCTAATGATGTACATGAAATGCATGAATCCTAAAATCATTCTAAGTTATATTGAGCCTCAAATTAAATCATACGAAAATGTAAGTACATGAGTTCTAAATACCCATTCCCAAAATATTCTTGAACTTTGCCGCTTGCATCTTGATTCTCAAACTCCTTGAGTTCCATGGTGCTTTCTAAAATATATCAGCTTTACTTTATGACTTGATGACTCGGTATCTTTCCGTGTATGCTTAGTGTAAGTCATGTTCACAAACTCAATGCACAGATCAAATATCAAGTGATTTGTCATTATCAAAACAGGATTGGACTCATAGAGTCAACAGTATGTTATGTTTGACTTAACGTGAAAGGGCAACCAAGTTAGGTCTAGCCTTCGAACCGCACAACCTAGATCATGAGGGGTGGAGTCATGATATATAGACGTCTAGGGTATAATTCTAGTATTATATAGATTTAACAGATGATTAAATGTTATGTAAATTCATTATGATTATGTTATAAGTACAAAATTCCATGTATTATCAGCTACAACTTAAGTTATACTACAATGAAATAATTTGCAGTATATGTTTATTATATGAAAAAAATCATGTTTCCACACACTGATATTAGTCTATTTCCCTTACTGAGAGGTATCTCACTCTAACAATACAAATATTTCAGGAAATCCTGACAGACAAGTGGAGTGAGCTCTGTGATAGAGGAGTTCGTAGATAGTACCTAGTTGCAAGGTAAGTAGTTGGGTCGGTCTCATGATGGATTTTTGGGGTATATATGTGTATATGTAGAACCAGTGAGACTCTGGTATTGTATATATATGTAAAGTGTATTTTGGTTCCGTTGCTTAGGTGATATGTATGTATAAACAGGTAAATCCCTAGTACCTATGGGCCTGGGTAGACTTTAACTTTGACTATAAATTATGGTATCAGAGTATTATTAGAGTAATAATATTAATGTAAAAAGAATGGTTCCAAAATCAGGGCGTTACATTTTGATATTAGAGCCTAGGTTGCTAGGTTTTGTAAACTTTAGTGTACAGTGGAAACAATACCAGAGTTTAGGGATAGATTAGGAATTTTGTAAGTCAATGTTAGGGAAATTAAGATGAGTATTTGGGGTTTTGTTTAGTGATCGAGAAGTAGAATTTTCGTAGTGGTTTCTATGTTTTTCCTAGGGTGACAATTTCAAGAAAGCCATAGTAAACTATTGTCGGGTTGTGTTTCTCAATTGCTGTACTGAATTTTAAATTGAGAATAAGGAAGTTAAGCTAATCGAGGATATGAGATTTTAGTTATATAAATTTGTTAGTTATGTTATGTAGACAAGGTCCTTAGACTATGTTTATTTTCTTTTCAGAATGGACCCAGGAATAGCAACATGAATGCTAAAAGTAGTGGCAACGTAGGGGCTTTCAATGTGAGTGACAGTGACTCTGAACAGATGTTGCTTAGTGCTGGCCGACAAGTTATAGCAGGAACTGTGCGAAACTTTAGGGGACAAAACTGCCCACTAGATGACTTAGGCTGCTCTATCGAGTAATTTACTTGTAAGAATCCTCTTATTTTTCAGGAGGAGCTGATGCAATCGTTGTGCAAGAATGGATCCAAAAGATGGAGTATATATTGGCAAGTTTCCGCTGTGCAAACGAGCAGAAGGTTTTTTATGTTGTTTTTAAAATGATTGGGGAGGTCAAGCATTGGTGGATGTTGGTGAAGTTACTCGAAGAATAGAGGCCAGATTCAACAACACTAACATGGAACCGTTTTAAAGAAATTTTCTATGATCAATACATACACTCTCCCACTATAGATGCCCAAGCAAAGGAGTTTATGAGCTTGAACCAGAGAAAGAGGTCTTCGACTCTTGGATTTCAGGAAGGTACCAGTCAGGGGCCTTGGAGAATGTGTGGGGGCAATGGAGGTTAGAGACAGGGAATGGAAGATCTGGCTGAATAGGGTAATCCATCATGCCCTCCTTGCTCGAGGTGTTACTAGAGACATTCAGGAGAATGCCGAGTAGGGATGAATGTCTGCTACCGATGTGGTGGACCGAGTCATATAGCATGGAACTGTCATATGCAATATAGTACTACTTCTGCTCCTTGACAATTCCGTGGGAATATCTAGGCACCCAAGGGTGATGACCAACAGAGGAACACAACTTCAACGAGGGTCTATGCATTGACGCTAGGAGATACTGATGCTGCAGGCGACATCGTGACAGGTGTGATTATTGCTTTATCATATAAATTTGTTGTTTAATTTGAATCAGGTGCCACCTATTTGTTCGTGTCGTTGGGATATGTTAAGATGACTGAAGTTGAGACACAATTGTTAGATACTGATTTGTCAGTAGCCACGCCAATTGGATCAGTAGTGAGATGTGGAAGGGTAGTTTAAAACTATCCAGTGGGCATTTAGGAAAGAATATTACCAGCCGATCTTGTAGTGTTAGACATGCAAGGATTCGATATAATATTGGGTATGGACTGGCTGACAGCTAACTATGCCAGTATAGACTGTTATCAAAAAAAGGTAGTGTTTAAACCTCTAAGAGGATAGGGGTATAGATTTGTGGGGTCATGGGCGTGCATCCCACCACAACTTTTATCTGCCATTCAGGTGAGGAGGTTATTGTTAGAGAGTTACCATGGATATTTGGAAGAAGTATCGGAAGGGGAAATTGAGGATATTTCGATAGTGAGGGATTTTCCTAGTGTATTCCCTAAGGATTTATCAAGACTACCTCCTGATTGTGAGGTAGAATTTTTTACTGATCTATTTTTGGGGACAATACTAATTTCTAAAGTGTGGTATAGAATGGCACCGGCTGCACTAAAAGAGTTGAAGGAACAGTTGCAGGAACTTTTGGACAAGGAGTTTATTCGTCCAGCATGTCGCCTTTGGAGTGCCGGTATTGTTTGGGAAAAAGAAAGATGGGTCGATGAGAGTGTGCATTGGTTACATATTTTCATATTTTCATAAGTTGGTCAAAATAGTGGGGACAATTTAATCCTAAAATTAAGATGCACAAAAGAATGTAAGATACTAAGTGGGCAACAATTGGACTTCTATGTTTTGTGGAAATTCTTTACTCCTTGGGAAGTGATGTTGTCACCCTAAGCTAAAAACAAACATGAGAACAAGATGTCATGTGCATCGCATTGCCAAGTTTTCTGGAGGATCCTGTGGATCAAATAACACCTAACAGAATCATCTTTAGCAACCCACCTAGAAGAAAAATCATAAGGATTCTCGGATCTTTAATAATCTGCTATCTAGAAGGAAAACCATGTATGCTAAGATCTAGAGTTTTATTTTTTTGCTCTATTCTGTGCGAATCCTACTTGGAAATAGGACACCAATTTAATAGTTTAGGCATCGACTCAATTGGGATTTAACTTGTATACAACTTAATGTGAAATCTTCAGTTGTTGTTTGCAATTGATTGAGGCTTTTGAAGACATCTTTAGAATCTAATCCTTCTACCACTAGCAACTCTCTAGTACAAATAAATGTCTTTCTTTCCTAGTCCATTTCACACTCACAGGAGATTTATGCTGCCAGACAATGTCCAATCACTTATCATAGCTGACTGAACAACTTCATTAGTATTGTATTCTGTACCAAAACCCAAGACACGTGTTTATTGCATATTTGTACAGCCACTGGAGCAAGATTAGGGTTGGCTTGAGTCAGTATACTAGGATTTAGACTTGCCATAATTGCAGTCCATGTTTTTCATTAATGATATTTTCTGTCTATATTTTGATATTCAATGTTTGCCAACATAAGTTGGAAGTGGAATCTTATAACTGTTTGAAGTAAGAAAAAAAAAATCAAGGAATCAAATTTGGTAGGAAAATGATACCTTACCTTGATTTAAAAGTGTAAGCATGTGCATTAGTTTGGCATTGAAAAGAAATTGGGTGATTAGAATTCCATAGAATTTTTGGGAGTTCATATAATTTTTACTCAAACAAATTACAAATTTATGGTGAGACTTTTGAAGTGCCTTTTATACAATTAATCTAACGGATAAATGATTACACATCTTGGTCTAAGATGTCCCAGCAGGTATGGTTGTGGATGAGTATGAGTTATTATTGCAAGTTCTCTGTTTAAAGATGAGGCTAACCATTGGTGGTTATCTATTGATCATTCACTTATTTTGTTTTTAAAATAAAATAGTACTCAAAGATCCAAATGGAGTGAGGATTTTCTTTCCAACTAACAAGCTCTCATATTCAACATCTTGAGTGCTTGTGAAAGGATAGAATTTGGGCACATGTCAGGGATTGCAGTAGCAATGCAAGAAATATAAGAGTTAACGAATCCCAACTTCTTTACCCATAGGTGATGAATTTTTAGATATTCTTCCCAAATGATTTATTGGGGTTACCTCAAAAGGAGATTGAATTTAATTTTGATTTGGTGCTAGGAGCAGAGCCTACATCAACTGCTTTGTAGAGAATGACATTAACTAAACTAAGGCAACCTAGGGTGCAATTAGAAGATTTCCTTGACTAGAAATCTGTTCGACCTAGTATATCATTATAGGTTGCACATATATTATTCACTAAGACACATAATGGGGCCTTGAGGTTATGCATTAATCATTGGAAGTTGAATCACATTAGAGTAGGATTGGTATCGACTTCCAAGGATTGGTGGATTATTAGATTAATTAGTAAATCCCAAAAATTTTGAAGATTTATTTGCAATTTAATTATCACTAATTAAGAATTGGAAATTACACACCCCAAAGATAGAATTGAGTACACAGTAAGATCGCTATAGGTTTCTGGTGTTACCAATTGGGGTTACCAATGCACCTTACATTTTCATGGATACGATGAATCAAGTTATTCAATCATACTTGGATCGATTTATTATGAATTTTTATGGATGATTTTTGGGGTATTCAAAAACTCAAGAAGAGCAAGAGCAATCTTTTTTGATTAATTTTAGGGATATTATGAGAGCATCAGTTATATGCTAAATAGGAAATGTAGGTTTTAAACAACTAATATGAAATTTTTGGATCATGCCATAATCAAAGGACAGTTATCTATTGATTCTTCTAAGGCTATGTCCGTGTTAGATCTTTGGAAGATTGAAGATGAAAATTAAAGTTGCTGAGTGTTGGTTCTGTAGGGGTATTAGAGCATGATATCAATTTAATCCATCTATCAATGTTAGCTATCAATTTTGATAGGATTGTTTACGAGTTTTAACTCAAACTTGTGAGATTGACGATGAATTTTATTTGGAGTTATATTCAACAAATTTCAACGACGAAATTTTTATAAGAAAAGAATGTAACACCCCAAAAGTAATTATTATAGGAGGATGTGGTGATTTAAAAAAATAATAATAACAATAATTAATTAAAAATTAAAATTAAAATTAATTAATATTATATTATATTATATTAATTAAACAAATAAAATGAATAGTATTCAAATGAAAAAAAAAAAGCTAAAACTAATTGAAATAAAGAAATATATATATATATATATATATATATATATATATACATACATCAAATATACATAATGATATTTTAATGGAATTGGATGGATTGGATTTCAATTTGAAATCCAATCCCTTTTCCCTTTGGAGCCGCCCCAGCGCTTCTTCTTTTCTTTTTCTTTTCTCTCTCAGTATTCTCTCCAGCTCACTCATCTCACCCTTCCATCTCTCTCCCACTCTCCTCAATTTTTCAACTGATATTCGCCCAATCAAAAAATTAGAAAATACCACTAGGCTTCATTCTCCGCCACTGACATTTCTACCAGAGCAGATTTGTCGTAAGAGCGGCGTAGGCACCACTCCTGGAGAAAGGTATACTCCCTCTCTTTTCTTAATTTCTCCTTAAATCTTCGGCTAAATCTATGATCGAGCACCACCATGAGGTCCTAGTCTCAATCGTCGACATTTTGGTCGAAGTAAATTTTCAATTTGGGGGTCCTAGGCACCACTCCAAAGCGAGAGTAGGATTTAGGGAATTAAGAAAATTGGTTATTTTTGGGAGTTTAATTGTTTATTTGGAGTTTATGGACCTAGAAAATTTTTAATAGTATTTTATTTGAGATTAAATTGATTGAACTAGGGTTATTGAATTCAGGGTTCGGTGAGTGCCGCAGGTATAATTTCAGGATCCTTGGAGGCGTAATTCAGGAAACCAGGTAAGGTGATAGATTAAGTAGGTTATTTTTAGAAATTTATTTATTGAATATACGGTATTTAATTTTAGGAATTTATTTATGGATTAGTTAGTTTGGGAAAATACTGATGTTGAACTGAGTAAATTATGATTTCATATTTAATATTATTTTGTCAATAATATGTGATGTTTTCAGAACAGATAATACGATATAGTAATACTCACTTGCGTGGCGTGAGTATATATGATTTTACTGCAGACTTGTAATAGGTCAGAATGTTTTATATTTTCACGGAATAAGCTTGATTTGGCAATAGTTTTAAAGTTAATGATCAGTATAGAAAGTAAGATATTTTCCAGCATATTATGATACGATAGCTGGCGTAGATGCCGAGATATGATAACCGGCGCAGATGCCGTGATCAATATTATTATGATGTTATGACCTAGAAATTATGAAATAGCAATTTTATTCAGAAATATGTAAAAGTTAGGTTTTATTACAGAATTATGAAAATGTTATTACGAACAGAAATATATTATGTGGAATGTATTATATAGTATCTGAACGCGGATGGTTACTTACGTTAAGAGCATGGTACTGTAGTTAGTTAGTCAGATTGGTGTAGTAGGTGTACCCACTGAGTGCCGACCCTAGTGGTTTTGACAATGTAGTAGGTTGTGCGGACCAGATTGGGTATAGCCAACAATGCAACCACACTAGTAAGGAAGTGTGGGTCAGTGGCCAATTAGCCCAGAAGTGTGATGGTGTAGTAGGATACCCACTATGTTACTGACCCGCCAGAAGTGCGTGACGATGTTATAGGATGGGCAGTTCAGGGTGGGTGGGCAATCGTGCATATTATGTTTGACTTAACCTAGTAGGCGAGCCAGGTTAGGTCCAGGCTTTGGGCTGCACAATCCAGATCATGAGGGGTGGAGTCATGATACACAGACATCCAGGGTATGATTTCAGTATTATACAGATTTAATAAACGATTTAAATGTTATGTAAATTCATTATGATTATCTTATAAGTACAGATTTCCATGTATTATCAACTACAGCTTAAGTTATACTACAATGAAAATATTTGCAGTATATGTTTATTATCTGACAAAATCATGTTGCCACACACTGATATTGGTCTATTTCCCTTACTGAGAGGTGTCTTACCCAAGCAATACAAATATTTCAGGAAATCTTGGTTGACGAGTGGAGCGAGCTCCGTGATAGAGGAGTTCGTAGTTACTACCTAGTTGTAGGGTAAGTAGTTGGGTCAGTCTCATGATGGATTTTGGGGGTATATATGTGTATATGTAGAAACAGTGACTCTAGTATTGTATATATGTAAATTGTATTTTGGTTCCGTTGCTTAGGTGATAGATATGTATAAATAGGTAAATCTCCGGTAGCTATGGGCCTGAGTTGACTTTAACTTTGACTATATACTATGGTATTAGACTATTATCAGAGTAATAATATTTTATGTAAAAAAATGGTTCAGGGCATTACAATACTGGTACCTGAATATGAAAATGTGAATAGTGCAATATGAATACTACAATATGCATATTGAAATGTGAATATGAGAAATGTGAATATTGCAATGTGAATACTGCAATATGAATGTGAAATAAGAATACTGGAAATATGAAAAATTGCATTGTGAATACTGCAATTGTGAAATATTGAAATATGGAATGAAACCCTGATGGATGGATGTGTTATTGAAATGAGCACAATACCGTTGCTAGTGGTGATTAAGTGATACCACACGAGCTTATGGAGCGTGTGGCATGACAGTTCGAATAAGCCAATGTGAAGGGTTGTTTTGCCCCCTGAGTCCGGATCAGGGTATATGGCAAGCCATTCGTACTACAGATGAGTATATGGTATGTTATTTTGGTCTAACCAGGTTAGCCAACTGCGGTTGGATCTAGCCTTTAAGCTGCACAACCCTGACCATGGGGGGAAGCATGACATGGAGTATGGAGAGTGACCTTGACCATGGGGTGAAGCATGGCGTAGAAAATATCCTCAGCGCAGCCATGAGTTATAGACGCAGATGTATCGATTACCGAGGACACTCAAGAGCTAGATGTGAAATGGAATGAAATGGAAATGGGAATGGAAATGAGAAATGAAATTGCGTGAGTTAATAATATAAATAATTAAAGCGAACTAAAACACTCTGCCCGAGGGCTTACTGAATAAGGTGAGTGCCCTAATAAGAATCAGTTGTAACTGACCTAAGTTAATTAGGTAAGATTACAAATAATATCAAAGTAGAGGGGAGCTACATGTATGAGCGTGTAATCTCCCCTATTCTTGGGAACTTCGCTGGTAAACGTGGGTTGCGTGTGAATAGATTTTGAAATGGAATTAAAAGCTTATGAAAACTTGTGTTTTATATCTATATGGTTATGAATGTGGAAATGTATATTTTTCTCAAAATATATTTTCACTGAAATGAATATGTTTTATGATATAATGAGACTCGTACTGTCACATGCTATAGATAATTTATTCCATCTTACTAAGATGTGTCTCACCCAATCCTTTAAAATATTTCAGGAAACCGAGGTAGACCCGATGATAGAGCTCCAAGATAGAGGGGAGTTGATACCCTCGGTAGATAGGGTGAGTGTATGAACTAGGGATGTATGTTCCCCTAGAGTTTTGTTGTTTTTGGGAATGTGTTAGACTTGTATAAATGGATGGTTTAGTACTCTGGTATGTGTATTCGTTATGGTATGTATTTATATAAAATGACTTCCATTGTTAGGTTTGTGAATATGAATTGATTGTGTACCCGGTACCCTCTTCGGTTCCGGTTATATTTGTGTGGTATCATAGGTGTTGACGTGGCCGATGTGTGATTTGAATATTTGTTATTTGTTGAAAAAAAAAATTGTATGGAAAATTGGGGTGTCACAGTTTGGTATCAGAGCCTAGGTTACTAGGTTCTGTAGACTTTAGTAAACAGTGGAATACAATACCAGAGTATAGGAATGGATATTAACAAAATATGAGTCAATTGTTATTAGAGGATGAGATTGGAATTTAGGATTCTATTTTACGACCTAGAGGCATAAGTTCCGTGGTTGTTTCTATGATTTTCTTGGGGTGATGACTTCTAGAAAATCATAGATACTATTGTCAGTTCTTGTTTCTAAGTGGTAGGATTGAATCTTAAATGGGGATTGAGAATGTTAAGAGAAATGTTTGTAGTAGAATATCCTGTGGGTTTTAATATGCTGGGTGTGTTAGTGAGTTGTAATAGAGTTCTAAAACAGTTTTATACCATTTGAAGGATGGATCTAGGGAGTAGTAGTGTAACACCCTGGACCCACCACATGGGGCCCAAAGTGTTATGAGACCAATCATACGTCTCTGATACCGTTCACGTAACAGAATTCATTAAATAACCTCAAACAAAATACTAGAGTGCTATATTTACATATTACATAACTAGGACAAAACATTAAACACAGTCTATACACATATCCGTTCTTCTATTTACTCACAAAACTACCCCGCCCTGGAGCTTTCTAAGCTCGATCACCTGGAGGACCTGAAAAGATTAAATATTCACCGGGGTGAGACACCTCTCAGTAAGGAAGAAATAAGTTACAATAGTGTGTGGCTGAAGTGTTTAATGTATAATTACAAAATATACATACAATTGTATTCCACTATCAATAGCAGCTGATAAAATGCATTCTTAATCACATCATTGTCGACTTCTTTGTCACCCAATCACATACACACATACATAATTATTTTTACTGATAATTCCTGAGAATAGGGAAGTCTACCTGCCCATACAAGTAGATTCTCTCTGCTCTAGTGCTAAAACCAGTGCACTCACCTTTCTCAGTAAGCCCTTAAGTTATGTATCCAGGTAAAGTCTCCAAGAATAGGGAAGGTCACCCACCTATACAAGTGGCTTTCCTCTACTCTAGTTTCCACAGATAATTACCAGAGCACTCGCCTTCCTCAGCAAGCCCTTGGGTTATGAATTCTACTTTACCATAAATACCTATATAATTATAGATACACGCATTCCATGTCATCATTTCATAAAGATCCACACATAAGGCATGCACGCCAACAAAAGGTCCATAACTACACAAGTATCACCATCCACACAGGACCGACATCCACACAGGATTATTCACACAGTCTTCATTCACACCCACACAGGCTCCATATCCACACAGAATACAACGTCCACACATGACTAGTCCACACAGAACCATCAACCACATAGGTTATTACATAGTCTTCTTAACCACACAGGTTAAAACACATGCTTCTTAATCACACCACCCTGTTCATGGTAAATAGGTAAAACAAACTTTTCATACCACTGCCAATGTTTTACCTTCTAATATAAACGCCCATATAATGACCTCCTCATACCACTACCAACGTTATATGATAATTATATCAGGTACAATATAACGACCTCCTCATACCACTGCCAACATTATATCGTAATTTACATGAACTATAAAACAATACACATCCAGTACAAGTAAACACCTTAATGCATTTCCATTCACAATATTTAATCATCCAAACAACATCACAACCAAATAGAATTTGCAAACCAAATAGTATCCACAAGTGAACATCAGTCAAAATCAAACAGCACCCATAACCATTTAATTATCAAAGTTGTTTTCATGCCACATGATTTTTCCTAATATAGTATATAATCAAAAACAATAATTTCAATCCATGTACCATTCAGAAAATTATACCAATATATATATAGAGAGAGATAATTTTATACCCAAAATTTAACCAGTTTAAAAATTAATAAAAATCTATTATAAAGTATTTCACCTTACCTGCTCCTCAAGTTTCTGCCTAAATCGAACAGAAACAAGACCCTGTATTCCAAAAATCCCAACTTACTCAAATCTCAAAAAAACAATCATTTAATACTTCCTAGGTTCCATATATTTCAAAATAATAATAAAACCCTAAAATATCTCACTTACCCTGATTTTGGAGTGATTCCCAAGTACTCCAAACCAAAAATCTGCTCCACCTATGTTGCAGAGAATCTTCCCAAGAGTCTCATGGTAGCTTCCGATCATCCAATCGAAGAGAAACATGGCCAGAAACCTAGAGAGAAGGTGAGATGGCTATTTTTTAGAGAGAGAGAGACTACATGCAATATTTTCTCGCTGAAAAATGAAGCAAACTCTATTTATAGGTAAGGACTTGTCAATGAGACACATAGATTCATCGACAATCCCATGAAGAACCCTCATTAAAGAGACTATAAGTTTGTCAACAAGTTTCATGATATCTCAAACCCTCTCAGTAAGTCCTCGTCAATGAGACATGTACCCTCGTCGGCAGGCCAAGGAAGAACGTTCATTGACGAGACCAGTTGGTTCGTCGATGAGTTCCTACTGACCTTTCTTTAACAATTCCTTTTCTTTCCTTTTTCCCTTTCTTCTATTTTTTCCCTATTCCATTTATTATCTTCCTTATTATTTTAAATAGTTAAAATTTTTCGGGTCGTTACAAGTAGTGCACATGCTGGGGGTGATGATGCAGGGCCTTCTAGAATGGGTGAGAGAGATCCTGATGCTGTACTACGTTGTATCACCCAGCAGGTGATGGCAGAGATGGCTAGAGGTTCAAGGGAGCAGAGCTGCACGATTAAGCAGTTCACGCGTATATGACCCCCATCATTCTCTAGAGGAGCTTACCCACTTATGGCTGAGAACTGGGTCCTAGACATAAAGCATATGTTGGTAGTTCTTCCATGTATAGATGAGCAGCAAGTACTATTTGCTACATTTAAGTAGATTGGGGAAGCCTAGTGTTGGTGGAGATCAGCAAGATTGTTGGAGGAGCAGAGACCTGATCCTATAGTGGTAATATGGAGCTGCTTCCGGGAAATCTTTTTTTAGAGATATTTTCCCACTACTGTCAGGAGTGCGAAGGCAATAGAGTTTTTGCACTTGACAGTGATCGTTGATAGTACAACAGTATGCAGCTAGATTCATTAAGCTGTCTTGATTTGCTTCATATTTGGTACCGAATAAGGAAAGAAAAGCAAGGAAATTCAAAAAGGAGCTAAGACAGAGTCTATTTGAGTAGGTTATAGACTTCCAGACCCAAAATTTTGCAGAGGCAGCGGATGGAGCTGCAGTGATTGAGGGTGGCTTTTAGAGAGGCACTGCAGCACAAAGTTAGGGGAAGAGGTCCGTGCCTTTATATTTTTAGGCAAGGTCTAGTCGAGGGCCTTGGAGGAGGTAGGATAGCAGAGGAGGAAGGAGACAGGCAGTGGGAGATCTAGCAGTATAAAGTAGGCAATGCCCCCTTCTTGCCTCATATGCTACAGGAGACACCCAGGAGAGTGTCGAGTCAGGGAGATTGTATGCTATCAATGCCATCAGCCTAGGCATATGGCAAGAGACTGCCAAGCATAGCCACTTATTGTGCCTATTGATTGACTATATCGACAAGGTCATCATGCACTTCGAGGCAGACAGTAGAGGAACATCGCCCTGGTATGAGTCTACGCACTGACAACGAGGGATGCTGAGGTGGCAGAAGATGTTGTGACAGGTACAGTTTAAATTCCGTCATTTATAACTACTACTTTGCTTGATTTAGGGGTGACTTATTCTTTTATTGCCCGAGAGTTTTTAAAATTTTATGGGTTAGAAACACAGCAGTTAGGTGTCAGTTTGTCAGTGGCTACGCTTACAAGGGCTGAGGGGATATGTGAGAAAGTACTTAGTAACTGTCCAGTATGCATTCAGGGGAGGTATTTATTAACTAATCTGGTGGTCTTAGGTATGCATAGGTTTAAGGTGATACTGGGCATGGACTGGCTAGCTGCCCACTATGCTAGTATAGACTATAGTTAGAGAGAGATAGTGTTCAGACCTCTAGGAGAAGAGGAGTATAGATTCGTGGGGTCTTTTGTGCGCACCCCACCACAATTGTTATCCGCCATTCAGGCAAGGCGGTTGTTATTAGAGGGTTGTCAGGGATATGTGGCATGTGTGAAAGAGATATCAAAAAGGGAGTTGAGGTTAGAGGATATCCCGATAGTGAGGGATTTTCTCGATGTTTTCCCCAAGGATTTGATGGGACTACCTTCTGATCGTGAGGTAGAGTTTATTATTGATCTGGTTCAAGGTACAGTGCCGATTTCGAATGCGTCGTATAGAATGACATCAGAGAAATTAAAAGAATTGAAAGACTAGCTACAGGAAGTGTTTGATAAGGGGTTTATTCGGCCTAGCGTGTCACCCTGAAGAGCGCCAGTATTCTTTGTGAAAAAGAAAGATGGGTTGATGAGAATGTGCATTGACTACCGAGAAATTAATAAAGTGACTATCAAGAATAAGTACATGTTTCCCCGCATTGATGATTTATTTGACTAGTTACAGAGGATATAGATTTTCTCAAAAATAGATCTACAGTCTGGGTACCATCAGGTGAAAGTCATATCAGAGGATGTGTTAAAGATGGCATTCAGTACTCGGTATGGCCACTACGAATTCTTGCTTATGTTGTTTGGACTGACAAATGCTCCTATAGTATTTATGGATCTAATGAACAGGGTCTTTCACTAGTACTTGGATTAGTTTGTGGTAGTGTTTATCGATGACATACTAGTGTATTCAAAGAGCCCAGAGGAGCACGAGGAACATTTGAGGATAGTACTACAAGTGTTAAGAGAAAGAAAATTGTATGCGAAACTTAAGAAGTGCGAGCTATGGCTAGAGAAAGTTACCTTCCTTGGACACGTGATATCCAGGGATGGTATCTTAGTGGATCTAAGCAAGATTAAGGCGTTAGTAGATTGGGTGCAACCAAAGAATGTGCAGGAAATCAGAATTTTCTTGGGATTGGCTAGGTACTACCGCAGGTCTGTTGATGGTTTTTCTAAATTATCGTGTCCATTGACTAGATTGACCAAGAAAGGTGTGAAATTTGAGTGGACTGACGAATATGAACAGAGTTTTTAGAAGCTGAAGTAGCGGCTCATCATTGCACCGGTGTTGACGATTCCTTTAGGAGAAAAGGGTTTCATGATTTACAGTGATGCGTCACATAAAGGACTCAGTTGTGTTCTAAAGCAACAGGGGAGAGTGATAGCATATGCCTCTCGACACTTAAAAGAATATGAGAAGAATTACCCTACCCATGATCTGGTGTTGGTAGTGGTGGTACATACGCTGAAAATTTGGAGACATTATCTCTATAGGGGTAGGTGTGATATTTTCACTGATTATAAGAGTTTAAAATAAATTTTCATGCAGAAAGAATTGAACATGAGGCAGAGGAGATGGTTGGAGCTGATAAAGGATTACGACTACACCATCAGCTACCACTTGAGAAAGGCTAATGTGGTAGTTGATGCCTTGAGCCAGAAATCAGTGGGTGCATCAGTATCTATAGTGAAGATTCAGCATCCGGTTCGAATGGATTTGGAGAGACTTGGGATAGAACTCATAGAGGGTGATCATCATGCATTTATTGCCAATCTGGTGCTACTGCCGACTCTATAGGAAAGAATTAAAGCGGTTCAGAGGAGTGATGCGAAGTTGGTAAATCATGCATTTTAGCATCTCAGATGATGGAGCCATGAGGTTTCATACCAAGCTGTGTGTACCTATTGATCCTAAGATTAAGAAAATGATTTTGGAGGAAGTGCACTGATCCCCATATACAATACATCCTGGTAGCACTAAAATGTATAGGGATATTTGGGACTCTTTTTGGTGGAGCGGTATGAAAAAGAGATTGCCGAATTTGTAATGCAGTGTTTGACATGCCAACAGGTGAAAGCTGAGCATCAGAGATCGGCGGGGTCATTGCAACCACTATATATTCTTGAGTGAAAGTGGGAACATATAGCAATGGATTTTGTCATAGGATTACTTCCAGCACTACATGGACAAGATGCCATTTGGGTTGTTGTAGATAAACTTACGAAGACTACCCATTTCCTGCCTACCAGAGTTAGTTACTCCTTAAACAGATTAGCAGAGTTATATATATATATAGGAGATAGTTAGAATGCATGGCGTTCCAGTGTCCATAGTTTCAAACCGAGATCCACAGTTCACATCCCATTTCTAGAGGAGTTTGCAAGGAGCCATGGGTTCTTAGCTGTCGTTCAGTACAATGTTTCATCCCTAGATAGATGGACAAACAGAGAGGATGATACAGATATTAGAGGATATGTTACGTGCATATGTACTGGACTTTGGAGGTAGTTGGTTACGATTTATGCCACTAGTCGAGTTTGCGTATAATAACAGCTATCAGACCAACATTGGGATGGCACCATTTGAAGCATTATATGGTACAAGGTGCCGATCCCCATTATATTGGGATGATATTTGGGAATAATAGATATTAGGGCCAGAGCTAATACAGTAGACTCAAGATAAAGTCAGACTCATTAGAGATAAGATCATAAATAGCAAAGAGTTGGCAGAAGAGTTATGCAAATACTTGCCGACGAGATTTGGAGTTTAACATAGGGAATCATGTGTTTTTAAGAGTGGCACCGCTGAAAGGAGTTATGAGGTTTGGGAGGAAGGGTAAAATGAGCCCTAGGTATATTGGACCATTCGAGATTCTTGAAAGAGTAGGTCCAGTTGCCCACAGATTGGCATTACCACCAGTTTTATCTAGAATTCATGACGTATTTTACATTTCCATGTTAAGGAAATACGTCCCAAATCCCTCCCATGTGATCAGATATGAGGCACTGGAGCTTGGTGATACTTTGTCTTATGAGGAAATGTCAGTGCCGATTTTGGATTGTAAAGAGTAGGAGTTGCATACGAAAAGCATACCACTGGTAAAAGTTCTATAGCACAACCATGCAATAGAAGAATCTTCTTAGGATTCAAAGGAATAGATGTGCCAGAGATACCCACACCTGTTCAGTGGGAACTAGAGTTAAGGTATGTATTTTGATTTGCATAGTATAGGATAGGTAGTATTTTGGTTTTTAATTAAAATAGTTTTCGGAGAGTTTTATTTGGGTTATTGTAATCTCCCAAGACCATAAATATAACCATGGTATTCCTCCACCATAAGTGAGGGTAATTAATAAAATGGTGGTGTTTCTCCTTAAGAATGAGAACTGTGAGAGATGGCAAATTTCGAGGACGAAATTTTATAAGGAGGGGAGAATGTAGAGACCTGAAAAACTAAAATTAATAAAAGAAAAGAAAATAAAGAGAGGGGCAAAGAATAAGAAAAAGGAAGGAAATTTAAAAGAGAAAATAGCAGGGATTCGTCGACAAACCTAGGGTCTTCATCGACGAATGTCTCGTAGACTTTGGTGACGAGGTACACGTGTCCCGTCAACGAGAGGATACCGAGAGTTTGGGAGTTTCATGGAAATTTCAGGTTCGTCAATGAAAAAGCCACCTCGTCAACAAAGTGCCCTCATAGGTTCGTTGACGAATCACTTGACCTCATCAACGAACGCCAGGTTATAAATATGCAAACCCTCAATTTTTAATGAACATTTTCTCTCTCTCTCTCTCTCTCTCTCTCTCTCTCTCTCTCTCTCTCTCTCGCCTTCTCTCTCTAAACCCATGGTTCTCACTCCTTCTCTCTTCATTTCTAACTTTTTTATAACCCGATTTGACGATCGGGAGCCACCACAAGGTTCCTAGGAAGATTCTCTGCAACTTAGGCGGAGTAGATTTTCAGTTTGGAGTTCTAACGCACCATCCCAAAATCAGGGTAAGTGGAGTATTTTAGGGTTTTATGGATTATTTAGAGTATTTGAAACTTAGGAAGTGTTAAATGAAAGATGTTCTGGGAGATGAGTTGTTCAACTTGGGGAAAATGTGATTTTTATGGTTTTGAGTTTTAGACGCCGCAGGCGTAGGATTTGGGTGTTTACGAACCTCTCAGTAAGCTAGGTGAGTGGAATAAATTATAGCAGTCTTTTCTGAAAAATTAATGGTTGGGAAATATGAGAATTCGTATTAAGATATTTTACTTAAAATTTATTATCATATGAGTATTAGATGAAAATTTGTGTGGCATATGATATGTATTGAAATACATTTGAAATTGAGTTAAATAGTTTACATTGAGAATGATGAGACTATGAGATGTGTAATGAAATATGAGATTTGAAATGTGAAAGATGATGAAAAGTGATATGTATTGAAAAGTACCTTTTGAGAAATGATGAAATATGAAATATGGAAATGTTTTATTGAGAAAATGTAGAATAACGTGAAATGAGATATGTATATATTATTATAAGATGAAATGAATATTGAATTGATGAAATTTTATTGAAATGATGAAATGAGTTGAGAATACTGAAAATATGAACATTGTGATGTTAGTACTGCAATGAGAATGATGAAACGTGAATACTGGTATGTGAATATAAAAATTTGAATACTGCAATATGGATATTGAAATGTGACTATTGCAACGTGAATACCGCAATATGATGTGAAATAAGAATATTCAAAATGTGAAAAATTGCATTGTGAATACTACAATTGTGAAATATTGAAATGTGGAATGAAACCCTGATGGATGGATGGGTTATTGAAATGAGTACAGTACCATTGCTAGTGGTGATTAAGTGCAACCACACGACCTCATGGAACGTGTGCCGTGACAGTTCAAATGAGCCAGTGTGAAGGGTTGTTTTGCCCCCTAAGTTCGGATTGGGGTATATATGGCAGGCCATTCATACTACAGACGAGTATATGAAATGTTATTTTGATCTTACTGGGTAGGCCAACCGCGATTAGATCTAGCCTTTGGGCTACGCAACCCTGACCATGGGGAGAAGTCCAATGTGGAGTATGGAGAGTAACCTTGACCATGGGGTGAAGCATGGCATAGAAAATATCCTCAAGGCAGCCATGAGTAACAGACGCGGATGTGTCGGTTACCGAGGACACTCATGAGCTTGATGTGAAATAGAAATGAAATGGAAATGGAAATGGAAATGAGAAATGAAATAGAGTGAGTTAATAATATAAATAATTAAATATATGTAAAACACTCCGCCTGAGGGCTTACTAAGTAAGGTGAGTGCCCTTATAAGAAACAGTTGTAGCCAAACCTGAGTTAATCGGGTAAGATTACAAACGATATCAGAGCAGAGGGGAGCTACATGTATGGGCGTGTAATCTCCCCTATTCTCAAGAACTTCACTGGTAAACATGGGTTGTGTGTGAATGGATTTGGAAATGGAATTAAAAGCTTATGAAAGCTTGTGTTTTATATCTATATGATTATGAATGTGGAAATGGTATATTTTTCTTAGAAGATATCATAACTGAAATGAATATATATTATGATATAATGAGACTCGTATTGCCACACACTGTAGATAATTTATTCCGTCTTTTTATGATGTGTCTCATCCAATCCTTTAAAATATTTTAGGAAACTGAGATAGACCCAATGATAGAGCTCCGAGATAGAGGCGAGCTGATACCTTGAGTAAACAGGGTGAGTGTATGAACTAGGGATGTATGTTCCCCTAGAGTTTTATTTTGTTTTTTTTTTTGGAATGTGTTAGACTTGTATAGATGGATGGTTTAGTACCCTGGATGTGTATTCGCTGTGGTATGTATTTATATAAAATGACTTCTCCTATTAGGTTTGTGAATATGAATTGATTGTGTAACCGGTACCCTCTTCGGGTTGGGTTATATTTGTGCGGAATCAGAGGTGTTGACGTGGCCAATGTGTGATTTAAATATTTGTTATTTGTTGGAAAAAAATGGTATGAAAAATCGGGGTGTCACAAAAGGATACTTATCTAAATGTTTTGGGAGCAGATCTGAGCCCTTTCCTTCATGTAGATCCAATATGTAAGAAGAATAAAAAATTTAGGTGAGAAAAACATGGCAAAAATAAAAGAAAGGCATATCAAAGAAGGTGAGAGAATATATCAGAGGAAAGAGAGTAGTAGATTAGAAACTAGAAAATAGATAAAAGAGGTCTGGTCTAGAGAGAGCCTCACAAATCTGAGAGTGTAACAAAGATTAAGAGAGGGATTCTCGTAGTGTTAGAATTGGTGTATTCCCAAGAGGGGGGGTGAATTGGAATTTTTAAATTTCTTTCCTAGGTTAAACTAGATGTCAGCTGAAAATAACAACCTAGGGTTTTTATATTTAGTTCCAAATACACTGATGAATATAATATGTGAAAATTTAAATCAAGTGCATTATTTACATAATAACATACACGTGCGATAAATATAAAGTACGACAATATAAACAACACACGATATGTTATTGAGGTTCGGCCAACTATGCCTATGTCCCCGCCTCTAGCTCACAAGCCCGAGGATTCCACTAATAGCTCACTTAAGGGTGGAGCGACACCATTTACAACTAGGTCAAATTAACATAGGGCTGACCTCAACCTTAACCAGGTCAATTAGCGGGGCTGACCTCAACCTACACACCTTTACAAGACGACGCACCTAGCTTTCCTAACTGGGTCTAAACCAATCTGAGACTATTCCAGGGCTAGTCTCCCTCTTCAGGCCCGTGCCTGGAAATACAACAAATGTGTATATAATCAAATGGTACAGTGATTGTGCTTTCATATAAAGCAAATATGTCCCCAAATACGCGCAATAACATACACCAAAATATAATTCAATATATAAGCTCAGTGTGGTCTAGATAGTTCAACTCTCAAAGGTATTTTCTATTAGTGTAATGTGTACATGAGAGTGTCAAACAAGCAATATTTGTTTCACAATATGTTCAGCCAATAAGTTCACATAAAGATGTTAAGTCTCAAGTATTTTAATCAGCAGGATGTCTCAAGCATGCAAGTATCAAATGAAGTGTATGCTTGGTTTGCAAAATATGTGTAATCTTTGTATTCATCAAGTAATATGTGAGTGAGTGAATATTGCAACAAAGATTATTATTTCATGAACAAATATCTCTTCAAATATATTTTTCAGTATAGAGCATAATAAATATTTGAAAGTGATTATGAAAGGATTTTGCAACCAAAAACAAATACAATCTTCTCAAGATATTGCAATAAAGGTGCAAGTTTAGAAGATCTATCAAAGTCTTCTTAGAATAGACTTATCAACACAGTCCCCTAAGAATCCTTAGGTTTGGCTCTCAGGAAAATCGTGTCAATCAAATAGAACAAGGAGAGCAAACCTTTCCAAAACAAACACTCAATCAACTTACAGATGATGTAGGCACTAATAGAAGGTAAGCATGAGTGAATGAGGATAAAAAATGAGTAGTATAAGCTTTCAGAGAATTCTCACCTAATCAAAGTAGCTAATCCATCTTCAATTTTCACAAATGATCTCATATATATAGACATGGGAGGAAATATGATCGTTGGGGACCTATTGGGTATTATTAAGAAAGTTTAATAATGTTTCAAATATTTTAACCATATTTAAAAAATATTTAACTGCGGTAAAAATCAGGACAACTCGAGAGGTCCGATCGACCAGAAATGTTTCGGTCGACCAAGTCTCATATGGTTCGGTTGACCAAGGGAATTTTGAACTAAGGGCTTAGTCAACTAGGAGAGTGAGATTTCTCAATTTTTCGAGGTTCGGTCGACCAGGCCATTTTGAACTAGCTAGTTCAGTCGACTAGACTACTGGGATTTTTCCCGATGACCCTTGGTCGACTAGGTAATTGGAGTTTATTTTTGTTCGGTCGACCAAATGGTCAAAAATTTGACCCCAGGGGGGTTTCGATCGACCAGGGCTTTTTGAACTACCCGGTTCGGTCAACCAGGGCGTTGGTCAACTATTGACCCAGACCTGGTTCGGTCGATCAGGGTAGAACGAACTGCTTAGTTCGGTCAACTGAAAGTGCACCAAGTGTGCATTTCAGTTCCATTTCGAAACATACAAACCCTATTCAAGTGCCTAACAAACATATGTGCAAATGTGTGTGTCCTAGGGCCATTTATGTCCAATAATGAAGACACCAAAAAAGCCCGGTGTCGATTAACCGAAGGGTATTCCCTAAGGTCTTTCTAGATGCTTTTTAGTTATTCTTGGTTTGATCTTACATATTAGATCATGCAAGTGATGCATGCAATTATTACAAACCAGAGAACCTATTTACTATTACAAACCCTTTGAATAAATATGAAATACAATACAACAAAAATTGGGTCTTCAATCTTTGATCTTCTCTTTGTGCATCATGATCTGTCACTTAGAATTCCTGCATATAAACTAGATAGTCATTCAATACGTGAGTATTTGTCATAATCAAAACAGGGATATGACCTATAAGGTCAACACGTAAATCTGAGAGCATACTACATCTAAGGAAAGGGTTCCTCGTAAATATGAAAGCTTAAATCGAGAGAAGAGAGAGGGAGCCATTGTAGATCTGAGAGCATAATAGATCATAAAAGTAGATTAGAGAATATAAGAGGATGAGAGAAGAGAGAGGAGAATAGAATGAGAATTGATAGAAAGAGAGGAGAAAGCAGAGAGAAGAATCGAGAGAAAGCTTGGATAAAAATAGGAGAGAGTGAGAAGTTTGAAAAAGTGAGAAAAAAAAAAAGTCTATTTCTAGGGGTGGCTCTGCCTTCACATCTTGAGTAGGCTACAAGACCTAGGTTTCTATCTCCCCACTAGATGTCACCTCTAGATTACCAAGTCAAAAGCATAGACTAGTGTACAACGAGTATCTAGAAAAGAAAAAAGGAAAATTGAGTTTCATGAACTCTGAGTTGACGTCAAAACTCAAAAGAACAATAAATGGCTCAACAGTACCTCACAAGGTGTCAAATTCACCATTGGCGCTATCTCAGTGCTCACAAAGAACCCTAAGTGCTACATGTCATGTGAATGTGTATTTTTTAACCTCATAAGATACCATGCAAATAAAATAGTTTAGATAGCCAAATCAACACGAATGAGCTACCAGTCAACCTTCATAGAGTTACAATTCCTAGATTAACCATATAAAGAGAAACTACACATAAATGACCTAAGTGTGTAACTTCTAGGTCATATGCAAGTATGTAAAGGGTATAAGTCAGTATTAATCATGGCCTAATCATCCATATTCAATTTTTTTTCAATGTATTTTCTCATCCCCCTCCCCAACTAAAGTGAAACATTGTCCTTAATGTGAAAACATAAGGGAGACGAGAAAGATGACAATGAGGGAAGTAAAGGCGTACCTGGGTCGAGAAGTAAGGGAGAATAAAAACTAAAACTAAGGGAAAATGCACCTGAAAATAAACTAAAAGTAAAACAAGATGTTGACTCTATGAGTCTAATCCTATTTTGATAATGACAAATCACTTGGTATTTGATCTGCCCATTGAGATTGTGAACAGGAACAATATTTAGCATGCACGGAAGGCTAGAAAGTAATGGAGGCCATGAAGATTAAAGTATATACATCTTGGCACAATCCATGGAACTAAAAGAGTTGAAGAATGAAGATGTAAGTGGCAAGTTCACGATCGTCATAGGAATGGGTATTTAGAACTAAATGTATTTACATATTTCATATGATTTAATTCGAAGCTCAAAATATGCACTAAACTGACCTTAGGACTCATTCATCTCATGAAAGTCTTTGGGAGATATTTATGAACTTAGACACATTTTTAAAACCCTAGAAAATATTTTATAAAAGAGCAAATAAAGAGAGCAAAACAAATTTTTGAAACTAAAATGAAAAAAAACCAAAAAGTGTACTGTTTAGAAGACTAAAGTCTATGCTCAGTCATCTAAAGATTCAACTTCAGAAGACTGAAGTTTAAGCTCAGCCATCTGAAGAATTTCTTCAGAAGATCGAAGATTAAATTCAGTCATCTGAAGATTTATTGGAGAAACATAGGAATAGGCAGAAGCACATCAGAAGAGTGAACCTTCACTTCAGTCGTCTGAACTCGCAACTTCAGAAGTCTGAACCCCAACTTCAGACGTCTGACCCTGTGTCCAGTTCAATTTTTCAAAACTTTAAAGAAATTTTGTCATTTGAGCCCTAATCCTCACTCTTCTGAACCAATGGGAAGATTAAAAATTTAATCTTTAGCAAGAGAACACGCGAGTTATTTTTTAATCAAGTTGATCCAACGGTTAGGATTTATCCTAAGACCAAGGTTACCTATATAATCAACTTCTAAACCCTAGTGCCCCAATTTTTGGCATAATGTTGAGTGTATTGAACATTTAGCACAACTTGGGAGAGCATTGAACACACTGCTGAATTCTTGCTTAGGATTTCAAAGCTTATACGTCAAATCTGAGCTAAGGCTACATTGATCTTCAAAAGGGCATTCTAGAGATTGTTGTGCATTCAACTTGGTATTGAGGTCTGGTAAATCGATCTATTTGTTACTACTTATTCTCGAAGAGTTTTTCATCTCAAAATCTATCATTGAATATTATTTGAGAAATTGATCTTGAGTGTACTTATATACATATAGATTCGTTTGACATGATCACTACCTGAGATAAGTTTTGCCAATGGTTAAATATTTTTGATTCAAGTGTGTATTTATTTAAAGACTCGATATTTTTGATATTTCAAAATCACTTGATTAAATATCCTTAGAGCTCATAACTATATATATTGTAGAGGGATATTTTCTGAAAAATATTATATTAGGTCTTTGATCTTTGGAACACATATCATATATATATATATATATATATATATATATATATATATATATATATACACATATACATATACAAAGATCATAGTGTGTTTTTGGATATTTAGAATAAACTTATCGATCTAGATTTTTGGAGAAAAACTAAATTACTTATTTGTATTGAGCTCATTTTTTTGGATTCAATATTTGAAGTGGAATAGTCATATTCTTTTCAACCAAAAATTATTTAAAACTCTAACTTCTCCAAAGCACTTACTTATATAATTATTTTGGGAGATTTGATCAAAGGAAAATTTTGTGAAGCATATCATTCATATAACGACTACATCGTTACATACATACTGAGCTTCAAGTTTTATCATATGGATATGTGTTAGGTTTTCCAATATACTCACTAGCTTTGTTAGAAGCAACATTGAGTTGTTTTGCAGATTTGAAATTCTATATTGTGATCATGGTTCTGGATGTGAACCGGGTGAGGAGGAAGTTGTGCCTCTTGTAAGTAGTGGATGTAGGAGAAGCTTCGTCCCGGTTAAAGGAGTAGGGATTTAGTGGAATCCTTGAGTGAGTTGCTCGAGGCAAGGACATAGGCCAACCTCATAAAAATTGTGTTTGCCTTCTCTGTTCCCTTACTCAACTTAATTTTCGCAACACATTCCATTACCTATCTCGCATGTGTGTATGTTGAATAGCCCCACATGCACTTGATAATCAATTGGGTAAACTCGAATTTATTGAGATAATAATTTGAATCAATTTCAAATCCCTACAATTAATTTGTTAAATATATAAATAGGGATTAAGTGGTAAATAATCTTAAAGAAGTTAAATAAACCCAATTCACTCCCCCTCTTGGAATTACAATTGAATTAACATTTGGTATCAAAGTGGGTTTACATAGACTTAACTGTTCATTTTGTAAAAAGATCACATGGCACACATCGGTGTAACTCTATTTAGTGAGAGACACTCGTCCAATAGACCACCTATTTTCTGCGATGTAAATTACACCTACTGGAAAAGAAGGATGAGTATATATCTTTTAAATGTGGATTGGAAAGTGTGGAAAATTGTTTCCAAGGGAAACCATGTCCCTATGAAAGTAGTTGATAAGGTTAATGTACCCAAAACTGAAGATGAGTATACTAAAGAGCACTGAAAATCTGTGCAAATAAATGCTACTACAATGAATCTGTTATTCTGTGCACTAGATGTAAATGAGTTTAATAGGGTGATGACCTGTAACACTGCTAAAGATATTTGGGAAAAATTAGTAGTTTCATATGAAGGTACTAAGGAAGTAAAATATAGTAGGATAGACATGCTCACTAGTGAGTATGAAGCATTTAAAATGACTGATGATGAGTCTATTCAATCCATGTACACTAGATTCACACATATCACGAATTCTTTAAATGTTCTTTGTAAATCTTACCCCACTTACGAGTTGATCAGGAAAATACTCAAGGGACTACCACCAGTTTGGGAAGCTAAAGCTACTGCAATAGCAAAAGGGAAAAATCTCAAGGAAATATCCAGTGATGAACTAATTGGATCGCTCATCACGTATAAGCTTGCAATAAATGAGCGGAAGAATGAGAAAATTAAAGCAAAGAAAGCTACAGAACTTGAGGCATTATCTCACTGCTCCAGTGGGGGAAGTGATTCAAAATCTGATGAAAACATGGCACTCATCACTAAGAAATTTGGAGAGTTCATGAGAAGGAACAAAAAATACACCAGAAAATTCAAGGGCTCAAAAATAGAAAAGGGGGAGTCAAACAGAAGGTAGCAAAAAGATGATCCTCCTCCCCAACTGAAGAAAGTGTCTAAAGGTGGGCTAGGACACTCACAGTACCAGCAGTTCAGAATCTAAATCCAGTGATGACGAGATTGCAAATCTATGTCTAATGGCTTATGATGACCACGAGGTACAATCCCTTTGTTCTGCTTCATCTTACCATTCAAGTGATTCAGAAAATGAATATAGCATGCTTTCTTATGATGAATTACATCAAGAATATCTGTATACCCTTAAAATGCTTGAAAAAATGAATGAGAAAAATTCTGTTTTGTAATTAAAATTGATAGAATATTTGAAGTTAGTTGAAAGTCAAAATGAATCTCATGCATCTCATGAAAGACAAGGAATTGAAAATTGAGGAGTTAGAAAATAATTTGAAAAACAAATCTAAGATTATTTATAAATTTACAGAAGGTCAAAATAATTTTGAAAAACTTCTAGGAGCTCAAAGAAATTCCCTAGAGAAGGAAGGTCTTGGTTTTAATGGGAAGGAGAATCTAAAACAGAGACATCTCTACATGGGATCTTTTGTAAGAGAGTCAAAATCGTACATTCCAACTAAAGACTATCATAGAATATTACATGTTTTAAATGTAAGAGTTTGGGTCACATAAAATTTTACTGTCCTTTCAAAAATAAAAATTTAAAAATTAAGAAAGTCTAGAAAGTCAAAGGAGAATCTAGTACTAACCCCCATGGATCCAAGGAAATTTGGGTACCAAAAGTAGTTATCTGATTATGTCCTGCAGATGTGCTTAAGATTGTCCTCCTTAAAGTACAAGTGGTATATGGATAGTGGATGCTCGCGACATATGACAGGAGATAAACCTAAATTCACATCTATCATATCCAAAAATGAAGGATTCGTTACATTTGGGGATAACTCGAAAGATAAAATCATTGGAGTTGGTAAAGTTGGTAAGGAACCTTCACTTGTCATTGATAATGTGATATTAGTTTATGGATTGAAACATAACTTATTGAGTATAAGACAACTATGTGATAAAGGTTATAAAGTCTCATTTAAATAAGAAAAATGCACTGTAAAGAACAAATCTGAAAACAAAATATTGTTCACTGCTGATCGTCATGAAAATGTATACACCACTAGCCTTGACAATCTTGCTTCTCAACATGTTACTTGTTTTTCTGCTATAAATAAGATTAGTTGGATTTGGCATAGGAGACTAGGATATGCAAACATGGATTTAATATCTAAACTTGTTAATGAAGAATTAGTTAAGGGATTGCCAAATACTAAATTCGTGAAAGATAAAATCTGTGATGCATGCCAACTAGGAAAACAAGCAAGAACGAGCTTTAAGAAGAAGAAAGTAATCTCTACTACTAGGCCACTTCAAATGCTACACTTAGATTTATTTGGTCCAAACTTAACTCAGAGTTTAGGAGGAAAATCATACGTATTTGTCATAGTTGATGATTGTTCAAGATATACATGGGTACTATTTTTAGGTCACAAAGATAAAGCAAGTGAAAAATTCATAAATCTGTATAATAAAATTCAAAATGAAAAGGGTTATGCTGTCACTAAAATTCAAAGTGATAAGGGTAGAGAATTTAAAAATAAAAGCATAGAAGACTACTGCAATTCAGTAGCAATAGCTCATAATTTTTCGGCTCCTAGAACACCACAGTAGAATGGTGTAGTTGAAAAGAAGAATAGGTCTGTACAAGAAATGGCCAGAACTATGCTTAACGAACATAAACTACCTAAGTACTTCTGGGCTAAGGCAGTAAATACCATCTGCTATGTTCTAAATAGAGTTTTGATTAGACCATCTCCAAATGAGACTCTAAACCTAAGGTGTAGTCCCAAGAGGGGGGTGAATTGGGTTTAATAAAAACTTCTTTGATCCCTTTTTAGAGCTTTTGTTCCTTTTTACAATCTCTTAAGGTTTTCTTGTATTTCCATTAATTAGGCAATCCACACTAACTCCTATTCCTTCTAATCAATCAATTAATTTACCATTCAAACACAACAACCACATAACAGGAAATCAATTTGGAATATTTAGAGGTCCTGTATATATGAATGCAAAATTCTTGTTGTTAACTTATGAATCCAAACACCTTTTCAATATCATAACTTAATTAAACCTTCAGCTAATAGATTTTGGGTGTTAACCAATCAATGTACTTCGTTTCGGTTTCCGCAAAAGATCGATTAACGAACGTATTCTCTTTTGGTGATATGGGTGAACCTAGTATACATGCTTGTTATACTTTCATTGGAGTTCATCCTAAATGCTTTATATTCACTGGATAACATATTGATTCTACTTTCCCTAACATCTAGCATGCCTTCATAGGTTACTTCCAATTTATCCCAAATCTTTTTGGCTGTTTTACACCCCATTACTCTATTAAATTCATTTGCATCAAGTGCACAGTATAAGACGTTTATTGCCCTTGAGTTAATTTGCAACATCTTGTAATCTGAGTCATTTAGTTCTTTATCTTCTTTAGGTAATTCTTTTCCATCAACTAGCTTAGTGGGGATTAAGTTTCCATCTGTGACAAAATTTCATGCCTTCCAGTCCATTGTCTGTAGGTAAATTCTCATTTGTTGCTTCCAAAAGGTGTAATTTAATCCACAAAAAATGGGTGGCCTAGTTAAGGATTGACCCTCACCAAAGGGAGCTACTCCTATTTGTGTCATTTTTATCTTTATATAGCTACTTGTTAGGTTTTGCTATAACCTGGCTCTGATACCAATTGAAACCTAAGCTATAGTCCCAAGAGGGGGGGGGGGTAAATTGGGTTTATTAAAAATTTCTTTGATCCCTTTTTAGAACTCTTGTTCCTTTTTACAATCTCTTAAGGTTTTCTTGTATTTCTGTTAATTAGGCAATCCACACTAACTCCTATTTCTTCTAATCAATCCACAATCAACAAACACAAACAATTAATTTACCATTCAAACACAACAACCACATAACAAGAATTCAATTTGGAATATTTAAAGGTCCTGTATATGAATGTACAATTCTTATTGTTGGCTTATGAATCCAAACACCTTTTCAATATCAAAACTTAATTAAACCTTTAGCTAATAGGTTTTGGGTGTTAACCAATCAACGTACTTCCTTTTGGTTTTCGTAAAAGATCGATTAACCAACGTACTCTCTTTTGGTTTCTGCAAGCCCAAGAACAAATTAGGCTTTTTGGGTTTACTTAAATTCCAAAATGTATTACTTTATGATTACAAGTATTAAAAATTCACACAAGTTATATCATTGCTGAAATTAAAAAAAAAAAAAAAAAGTAAGGAGAAGAGAGTGACACAACCACTTTTTATGAGGTTCAGTTTACCTCAGCCTACATCCTCGCCTTAGGTCAACCACCTAAGGAATTTACTAAATCTTGTTCCTCTTGGGTGGAACAAAAACCTTACACAATTTACCCACTTTTTCAAGAAGAGAAAAACCTCTCCAAGCACCAACCTGTGCTTGGTCCAATGATCCAATCAATCTTTTGAACTGTTCAAAGTATAAGAAGATAGAAGTAGATCTGCGTACAAAAAATACTCTCAAAATTTAGAGCAAGTTGTGCAAATTTGAGTTCTAAATTGTACTTCAAAAAACCAAAGCAATATAGAACATGTGAAGCTCTAAAGTTTTAGAAGTCACCAATAGCTATTTAAAAAAAATTGAATTGCAACCCGGAACCAAGCTTTGATATTTTCACTCTACCAAAATTATAGAATTTCTCTCAAGCAAAAGATGTGAGCAAATGGAACTCAAGGAGAACTTCAGTGCAAGAAGAACTTCAGCGTATTCACTGTTTGATCACTTTTCTTATGTATTCTATGTCTTATTTTTCATTACCCAAAGAGGTATTTATAGGCTTTTTCAAAGAATAATGTCCTCATTAAATTAGGTAGCATTAAATTATTGAATTAATTTTGAAATTCAAAATTTTTCAAAAAAACAAATTTCTCATTTAATTAGGTAGCATTAGATTATTGAATTAATTTTGAAATTCAAATTTTTTTCAAAGAACAATTTCCTCATTTAATTAAATTATTAAATTAATTTTGAAATTCAAAATTTTTCCAATGTACAATTTCCTCATTTAATTAAATTATTGATTTCTCTCTTCTTTACTTAATTAATCTTGGAATATTAACTTGTTTAACTTTGAAAAATGTGTTCCAAGACCTAAACTAGGGTCTCTAGGTCTCTTTGTCTAATGAGCTTCAAAATGAAAAAAAAAAAACATATTTTAAGCTCTTTTAATAAGGTGTTTCTTAGTTTCTTTTGATTTATGAGAGCTTCACATATCTAAATTACATTTGGCTTTGAAGTACTTACAACAGTCCTTCTAATCATGGTCTTCTTTAAGCACTAGGTCCTTCATCCTCCTTTAACCTCTCGAGGTTCACTTTTGACTTTAAGGGTTGCTTGCCCTTTTAACTTCTTCATTTGTTGTTCATTGACTTCAATATTCCAAGGAACTTCCACTAGATTAACATTGAATTTCATTTTATCAACCTTGAGAGTCATTTTACCTAAAACACATCACTCAACACCACATGTTAAAGCCTCCTTCATTTTGTTATCATCAAAACAAGATTGAAAAACTCAATTAGACCAACAATCTCCCCCTTTTTGATGATGACAAATGAGGAGTAAAAAAATATGAATAAGCATTAAAAAAATAAATCTTCCCCTTACAACTAGCATTATTCTACTCCCCCTTACAATAAGCATTACTTTAACAATTTGTAGATTCAAGACCAATCATGCTCATTGCTCAATTTTTCATTCTAGTCATGCTCAACATGCTCAAATATTATTTTTCACTATCATGTTCAACATGCTCAAGTTTCAATATCATGCTCTCAATCTCACAATCATGCCAAGATATTTTTGATCAAATACTACTTCCCTTTTCGACATCAATCAAAAAGGGTAAACATTCGAATGAACATATGATCACACATTCCTCAATCATGCCAAGATTCAACATCATATTTCAAATTGGGCATTCTTGTTTCATATGTGTTGTGACATCTTTGAATGTTCAATCACACATATGGTGCTCAACTTTAGAAAATATTTCATAGTTTTTAATTTTATGACTAGATTTTCAAAAATACCAATTTCAAGATACCAATTTTTCAAACATCCACATGTAGCATGCTTCATATCACATATCATGAGCCTATTTTTCAAGAAACAAGGAAAGCAATCCAAGCTTAGTGTTGTATTATACAACACATCAAAGTACAAATTTTGATCACTCTAAGAAACCAACCCTAGGTCAGTTAACTAACACTTTTAAGTTTCCCAAACAAGTCTAGGGTTGCTCTATCAGTTAGTAAGCTGACTGGCCTCTATTCCATAAGAAAAACACTTCAGTTAGTTAGCTGATTGTAGATTTTTCTTGAAGCCTAGTTTGTTTCTCTACTATGTAGTAGACGAATACTTATGCAATGAGGTCAATTTGCTTCAATTTTTTTTTTTTTTGATTTCATATGAACTCCAAAATTTTCTTTGCTAAGCTTAATTTTTTCTAACTTAAGCCTTGATCTTTTAGTTTACTTCTACCATGTAGTAGACCAAGTTCTCTTCTTATGGTTATAAATCTATCTTCTAAGAGTGGTTTAGTAAAGATATCAGTCCACTAGTCATTTGTATTGATGAATTCTAGGTTGATTTCTTCTTTTTGAACATGATCTCTTAGGAAGTGGTGTCTTATGTCAATGTGCTTTGTTCTTGAGCGTGAAATAGGATTTTCAGATATGTTAATCGCACTCGCATTATCACACTTAATTGGTACAGTTATGTATTTTAAATTGAAATCTCTTAATTGTTGTTTCATGTAGAGAGTTTGTGCACAACAACTACTAGCAGCTACATATTCGGCCTCAGTAGTTGACAAAGCCACGAAATTTTGTTTCTTAAAAAACCAAGAAACTAAAGATCTTTCTAAGAAGTGGCATGTGCCACTTGTGTTTTTTCTATCTATCTTACAACCAGAATAATCCGCATCTGAATAACTGATCATTTCAAAACCGGTGTCTTTAGGGTACCATAATCCTAAGTCCATTGTGCCTATTAAGTATCTTAGGATTCTTTTAACAGCTATTTGGTGTGATTCCTTATGTGTTGATTGAAAACATGCACACATACACACACTAAACATTATATTGGGTCTACTGGCTGTTAGATATAATTGACTTCCAATCATGCCTCTATAGTGCTTTGTGTTTATGGATTTTCCCTTTTCATCTTTGTCTAGGCTGATGGTGGTACTCATAGGTGTGCCTATGGGTTTACTATTTTCCATACCAAATTTTTGTATCATATCTTTTATGTATTTTGATTGACTTATAAAAGTCTCATTCTTTGCTTTTTTAATTTGCAGTCCAAGAAAATAGTTTAATTCCCCCATCATGCTCATTTCAAATTCTTCTTGCATACATTTTACAAATTCTTACATAGATGTTCATTTGTAGCACCAAATATTATATCATCTACATAAATTTGAACTAAAAGTATGTCATCTTCCTTATTTTTAATGAATAAGGTGCTATCAATTTTTCCTCTTGAAAATCCCTTCTCAATTAGAAATCGACTACGTCTTTCATACCAAGCCCTATGGTCTGTTTTAGTCCATACAAAGCCTTAGTTAGTCTAAATACATGGTTAGGATTTTCAATATCCTCAAACCCAGGGGATTGATCAACATATACCTCTTCATTAATATACCCATTCAAGAATGCACTTTTGATATCCATTTGGTATAACTTAAATTCTTTGTAGGAAGCATAGGCTAACAACATTCTAATAGCTACCATTCTAGCTATGGGGGCAAAGGTTTCATCATAGTCTATTCTTTCTTCTTGATTGTACCCCTTTGCTACAAGTCTAACTTTGTTTCTAGTGATTATACCATTTTCATCTTTTTTATTTCTAAATACCCATTTAGTTCCTATGATCAAATGATTTTCTGGTTTGGGTACTAATTTCCATACTTGACTTCTTTCAAATTGGTTTAATTCTTCTTGCATTGCCACTATCCAAGATTCATCCTTAAGGGCTTCTTCAACATCTTTAAGTTCATTTTGAGATACGAACGCATAATGATTGCAAAGGTTCTTTAGTGAAGATATAGTAGTCACACCTATAGATGGTTCACCTATAATTTGTTCTTGAGGGTGATCTTTCTTATACTTCCATTCTCTTGGTAATTTCATATTTTCTATGAGTTCATCTTTTGACTTTTCTTCGTTTATTTCCATTTCTTCCTTGATTTCTATCTCATCCTCCTTTTTGAACATTCATATTTTTCGTCATTTTTGACTTCTCTTGAAAAAGGATTAAATTCATCAAAGTCTATGTGAATTGATTCAACTATGGTGAGTGTTCTTTTGTTGTAGACTCCATAGGCTTTACTATTTGTGGAGTATCCTATAAAAATGCCTTCATCCAATTTAGCATCAAATTTTCCTAAGTTGTCTTTGTTATTTAGGACGAAACACTTACATCCAAAGACATGAAAGTAATTTATGTTAGGCCTTCTTCCTTTCCACAATTCATAGGGTGTCTTGTTTAGGTTTGATCTAATGGAAACCCTATTAATTATATAGCTAACTGTATTTACAGCTTCGACCAAAAAATATTTGGGTAGGTAATTTTCATTAAGCATAGTCCTTGCCATTTCTTGGAGGGTTCTATTTTTCCTTTCCACAACTCCATTTTGTTGTGGGGTTCTAGGTGCTGAAAAGTTGTGATTTATGCTATGTTCATTACTTCAACATCTTGATTCTTAAATTCTCTTCCTTGGTCACTTCTAATATTTGAGACATTATAACCTTTCTCATTTTGAAGCTTCTTACATAAAGTGATTAATGAGTTGCAAGTTTCTTCTTTGTTAGCTAGGAACAACACCCATGTGTATCTTGACTGATCATCAACGATTACAAAGGCGTATTGTTTTCCTCCTAAACTTTGGGTTCTAGTAGGACCAAACAAGTCTAAGTGTATGAGTTTTAGAGGTCTACTAGTTGATATATGTTTCTTCTTTTTGAAACTTTTCTTGGTTTGTTTTCCTAATTGAAAAGCATCACACGCTTTATCTTTGACAAATTCTGTATTAGGCAAGCCTTTAACTAAATTTTTTTTTTTTTTTAAGAGCTTGGATATAAGATCCATGCTTGCATGTCCTAACCTCCTATGCCAAAGCCAACTATTCTTGCTCTTGGCTGCTCAGCAAGTTATGTATTGAGAGATTAAGCTATCAGGGTTTTTGCAATATACATTGTTCATTCTAAGTGTAGTGAATAATGTCTTTTGATCCTTAGAATCTTGAATTAAGCATTTTTTTCTCTCTTAAACATTATTTCAAATCCTTTGTCGCTAAGTTGACTAATGCTTAGTAAATTATGCTTTAGACCATCTACTAACAAGACATCATCTATAAAAAGTGAAGAGTCTTTACCTATTTTACTAATTTCGATGATCTTGCCTTTTGCTTTGTCCCTGAAGGTTACAAATCCTCCATCCTTTTAAGTGAAAGAGGTGAACTTAGATTTATCTCCCATCATATGCCTTGAACATCTATTGTCCAAGTACCATTTATCCTTAGACAGAGTTGTCCTAAAGCAAACCTATAAGAAAGGATTTAAGTTGTTACTTTTGGAACCCAAATCTTATTAACTTTCTTTAAATCTTGCCTAGTTTTAGCATTTATTTGCCACTCATTCTTTACTTTAATATACTTTTTCTTAAGTGGACAATTAAACATTATGTGTCCTTTATTTTTGCATATGTAGCAAGTGGTGTGCTCATGTATATTCATTGATGAAGTGCTAGCATAATATTTAGATTGATTTACAAAATATCTCATAAACAAATTTTTCTTTCTTTTGTTTTGTGCTCCATTATAACCAATTCCTTCTTTGTTGTTTGCCATCCTTTGTTGTCCTACCATCTTATCAAAGTTATCCTTACCTTTGGTAAAGTTGTAGAAGACCTTTTCTTTCTCTTGAATTTAGTTTTTGAGATAATTTATTTCTTACATTTTCTTGCTATCTTCATTTACTTGAGACTTAGCTAATTTTTGAAACAAGTTATCTACTTTCTTCTCAAGTTTTTCAATCTTTAAGTCTTTTTCTTCTTCAACAAGTTTTTCGGATTCAAGTTGATTTTTAAGTGCTTCGTTTTGTTGTTTCAAAATTGTGTTCCTCTTTGAGAATTTAATAAACTTGTTATGTAAAAAGAGTAATTCAACTTGAAGTTCTTTCTAAGAGGGCATACTTTCACACGAATTACTACAAGATTCATTACACAAATCTTCAGAGAGAGAATAATAAGAGTTTACCTCTTCGTTATGCGCCATGAAGCACATGTTTGCTACTTCTCGATCACTTGACTCACTTTTTGATTCACTCGAACTAGTGTCATCCCAAGTTGCCTTCATTGCAGGCTTCTTTTTCTTCTTTTCCTTCTTGAGTATTGGGCATTCCGGTTTGATATGCCCGACCATTTTACAATGATAGCAAGTGGGAGGATCTTTTTTGTTTTTGTATTCTTTTTTATTACTTTCTCCTTTTTCAGCTTTTGATCCATTAAATTTTCTAGCGAAATTTTGTTTCTTCTTAAGAATTTTCCATGCCTTTTAGTTATGAGAGCTAAGTCCTCATCTTCTAATTCACTAGATTCATTATCTTCCTCACTTGAATATTCTTTGAGAGCTTTTAGAGCTATATACTTCTTATTTTTGTTTTCAGTGCTTCTTTCTTTCAACATCATTGCATATGTAAGAAGAGATCTTACGAGTTCATCTAAAGAAGTTGTCTTAAGATTTCTTCCTTCCGTAATGGCTATGGCTTTTGGTTCTCAAATAGGTGGAAGTCCTATTAGAATTTTACAGATCATCTCATGAGTGGAATAAGTTTTTCCTAAGACACTTAGTGAGTTTATGATATGGGTGAACCTAGTATACATGCTTGTTATACTTTCATCGGAGTTCATCCTAAAAGCTTCATATTCACTGGATAACATATCGATTCTACTTTCCTTAACATCTAGCATGCCTTCATAGGTTACTTCCAATTTATCCCAAATTTTTTTGGCTATTTTACACCCCATTACTCTATTAAATTCATTTGCATCAAGTGCACAGTATAAGGCATTTATTGCACTTGAGTTAATTTGCAACATTTTGTAATCTGATTCATTTAGTTCTTTATCTTCTTTAGGTACTTCTTTTCCATCAACTAACTTAGGGGGGATTAAATTTCCATTTGTGACAACATTCCATGTCTTCCAGTCCATTGTCTGAAGGTAAATTCTCATTTGTTGCTTCCAAAAGGTGTAATTTAATCCACAAAAAATGAGTGGCCGAGTTGAGGATTGACCCTCACCAAAGGGAGCTACTTCTATTTGTGCCATTTTGATCTTTATATAGCTACTTGTTAGGTTTTGCTATAACTTGGCTCTGATACCAATTGAAACCTAAGGTGTAGTCCTAAGAGGGGGGGGGGCTGAATTGGGTTTATTAAAAAATTCTTTGATCCCTTTTTAGAGCTCATGTTCCTTTTTACAATCTCTTAAGGTTTTCTTGTATTTTCATTAATTAGGCGATCCACACTAACTCCTATTTCTTCTAAACAATCCATAATTAATGAACACAATTAATTAATTTACCATTCAAACACAACAACCACATAACAAGAATTCAATTTGGAATATTTAAAGGTCCTGTACATGAATGTACAATTCTTGTTGTTGACTTATGAATCCAAACACCTTTTCAATATCAGAACTTAGTTAAACCTTCAGCTAATAGGTTTTGGGTGTTAACCAATCAACGTATTTCCTTTCGGTTTCCGTAAAAGATCGATTAACCAACGTACTCCCTTTCGGTTTCCGCAAGCCCAAGAAAAAATTAGGTTTTTTGGGTTTACTTAAATTCCAATATGTATTATTTTATGATTACAAGTATTAAAACATTCACGCAGGTTATATCGTTGCTGAAATTAAAAAATAGTAAGGAGAAGAGAGTGACACCACCACCTTTTACGAGGTTCGGCGTACCCCAGCCTATGTCCTCCCCTTAGGTCAACCATTTAAGGAATTTACTAAATCTTGTTCCTTGCAGGTGGAACAAAAGCCTTACACAATTTACCCTCTTTTTTAAGAAGAGAAAAACCTCTCCAAGCACCAGCCTATGTTTAGTCCAACGATCCAATCAACCATTTGAATCGTTCAAAGTATAAGAAGATAGAAGTAGATCTGCGTACAAAAAATACTCTCAAAATTTAGAGCAGGTTGTACAAATTTGAGTTCTAAATTGTACTTCAAAAAACCAAAGCAATATAGAAAATGTGAAGCTCTAAAGTTTTAGAAGTCACCGATGGTTCTTTAAAAAAAAATTGAATTGCAACTCGGAACCAAGCACTGATATTTTCAATCTACCAAAATTGTAAAATTTCTCTCGAGCAAAAGATGTGAGCAAATGGAACTCAAGGAAGAACTTCAGCGTATTGACTGTTTGATCACTTTTCTTGTGTTTCTATGTCTTATTTTTCATTACCCCAAAGTGGTATTTATAGGCTTTTTCAAAGAATAATGTCCTCATTAAATTAGGTAGCATTAAATTATTGAATTAATTTTGAAATTCAAATTTTTTTCAAAAAAACAATTTTCTCATTTAATTAGGTAGCTTTAAATTATTGAATTAATTTTGAAATTCAAAATTTTTCCAAAAAACAATTTCCTCATTTAATTAAATTATTGAATAAATTTTGAAATTCAAATTTTTCCAAGGAACAATTTCCTCATTTAATTAAATTATTGATTTCTCTATTTTTTGCTTAATTAATCTTGGAATATTAACTTGTTTAACTGAAAAATGTGTTCCAAGACCTAAACTAAGGTCTCTAAGTCTCTTTGCCTAATGAGCTTCAAAATGAAATATATATATATATATATATATATATATATATTAAGCTCTTTTAACAAGGTGTTTCTTAGTTTCTTTTGATTTATGAGAGCTTCACATATTTAAATTGTACTTGGCTTTGAAGTACTTACAACAGTCCTTCTAATCATGGTCTTCTTTAAGCACTAGGTCTTTCAGCGTCCTTCAGCCTCTCGAGGTTCACTTTTGACTTTAAGGTTTGCTTGCCCTTTTAACTTCTTCATTTGTTGTTCATTGACTTCAATATTTGGAGGAGTTTCCACTAGATTAACATTGAACTGCATCTTATCAACCTTGAGAGTCCTTTTACCCTAAAACATATCACTCAACATCACATGTTAAACCCTCATTCATTTTGTTATCATCAAAACAAGATGGAAAAGCCCAGTTAGGCCAACAGACTCCTTACGAATTATGAAATGGTCATAGACCAAATATATCGTATTTTCATGTCTTTGGTTGTAAATGTTTTGTCTTTAGAGACAATGAACACTTAGGAAAGTTTGATGTGAAATCAGATGAAGGCATCTTCCTAGGGTATGCCTTAAATAGTAAAGCCTACAAATTATATAATAAATGAAAATTAACCATTTTAGAATCCATTCATGTAGTATTCAATGAGTCAAATCCCTTCTCTAAAAGGACTGATGAATATGAAATTGAGATAAATAAGGAATTTGAAAAAATGTCTATTAAAAATGATTCAGAAAAAAGAAATGAAATTAAGGAACTATCTAATGAAACTAATCAAATAGAAAATGAGGTTAATGAACTACCTAGAGAATGGAAGAACGTAAAGAGTCATCCCATTGATCAAATAATAGGTGAACCATTACGTGGAGTAGCCACACGATCGTCACTTAGAAATATGATTAGTCATTTTGCCTTTTTATCTCAAGAAGAACCTAGGAATGTGAGTGAAGCAATTGAGGATGAATCGTGGGTGATGTCCATGCAAGAAGAGTTAAACTAGTTTGAGAGAAACAAATTATGGACAGTAGTTCCTAAACCTGAGGGGAAGACAATTATTGGAAAAAAATGGATATATAACAACAAGAAAGATGAACATGGGATAGTTCTTAGAAATAAGGCAAGACTAGTAGCTCAGGGATATAAGCAGGAAGAAGGAATAGATTTTGAAGAAACCTTTGCACCTGCAGCTAGAATGGAAGCCATTCGAATACTTTTAGCCTATGCTACTTTTAAGGATTTCAAGCTATATCAAATGGATGTCAAAAGCGCATTTTTAAATGGCTACATAAGTGAAGTGGTATATGTAGAACAACCCCCGAGTTTCAAAAACCATAAGAATCCAGATCACATTTATAGACTAACAAAAGCCTTGTATGGTTTAAAGCAAGCTCCTAGTTCAAGTATACGTAGATGATATCATATTTGGAGCAACAAATAAAGACTTGTGCAATGAGTCTGCAAACACTATGCAAAATGAATTTGAGATGAGCATAATGGGTGAACTAAATTTCTACCTAGGACTTCAGATCAAACAAGAGAAACATGGAATTTTTATAAATCAATCGAAGTACATTAGAGATCTGCTCAAAAAAGTTTAATATGAAAGATGGAAAAATATTAGGGACACCTATGAGCTCTTCTTTGAAATTAAACAAAGATGAACAAGGTATACCAGTAGATGTCAAGCTCTATCGTGGAATGATCGATAGCTTACTATATCTAACTGCCAGCAGACCTGATATAATGTTTAGCGTTTGTTTGTGTGCAATATTTCAGGCTGCACCAAAAGAGTCACATTTGTTAGCAGTCAAAGGAATACTTAGATACCTAATAGGAACCATGGAACTTGGGTTATGGTATCCTAAGTATACATCTTTTGAGATTATTAGCTATTCCAATGCTGATTTTTCTGGTAGCAAAGTGGATAGGAAGAGCACAAGTGGTACATGTCATTTCTTAGGATATTTGTTACTCTCTTGGTTTTTCAAGAAGCATAATTCAGTAGCTCTTTCCATAGCTGAAGCAGAATACGCAGCGGCAGGAAGTTGTTGTTCTTAAACACTATACATGAAGCAACAACTGATGGATTTTGGATTAAACTATGACACAATTTCTATAATATGCAACAATGCGAGTGCAATAAACATCTCAAAGAATCCTATATTACATTCACGAACTAAACATATAGAAATAAGACATCACTTTCTTCACAATCATGTGCAAAAAGGGGATGTGACACTTGAATTTGTATGCACAAATAAACAATAGGCAGACATATTCACGAAACCACTTACGGATGATAGGTTTATTCAAATTAGGCGTGAATTAGGCCTGATGCATAGTCGAGAGGTTGCCTAGAATTATATTCACAATTGGTTAAAAATGAAGTAGCATCACTTAATATTCACAAATAGGAAGCAGCGTCACTCAATATTCAAAATTGGTTAAAAATTTCAAATTCAGCTCATTTGTTCCCATTTGGTATCACATTTTTTCACATTTGGTATTAAACTCATATCATGAAGAGAGCATATTAACTTACACATGTTAATCCTCACATAATCTTTGAAATTTAGTGACTTTTTTTGCTTATCCATGTCTATGAAATTTGCCACACTGTGTATGTTCACATTGCAATTTAAGTCAACAATACAACTTTCTGCATTAGCAAGGGGGAGAAGTAAAGTGAATTAACACAGGAAGACATATTTCACAGTACAATTTTTAAAATCTGACGGTTGAATAATTTTAAAAAATTTAATATTTAAATGAGGAAAAGAATATAAGGTTATGTCCGCTCATGTTTTGTTATACTCCTTTTTGTTGATGTCAAAAAGGGGAGAAGAATATTAGGTTATAGCAAAAATAGTTGGCAAACCTAATTGTGTATGAGCATATTTCATATTGTTGCATATTTTTTTGTACATTATTTGAGGGGAAGCCTTGTTAGGCATAACCCATTCTATATTTTTGTTCGTATATTTGTCATCATCAAAAAGGGGGAGATTGTCGACTCTATGAGTCCAATCCTGTTTTGATAATGACAAATCACTTGGTATTTGATCTGTGCATTAAAATTGTGAATAGGAACAATATTTAGCATGCAAAGAAGGCTAGAAAGTCATGGAAGCTATGAAGACTAAAGTATATACATCTTGGCACAATCCATGGAACTAAAAGAGTTGAAGAATGAAGATGCAAGCGGAAAGTTCAAGATCGTGATGGGAATGAGTATTTAGAACTGAATATATTTACATATTTCATATGATTTAATTCGAAACTCAAAATATACCCTAGACTGACCTTATGACTCATGCATCTCATGAAAGTCTTTAGGGGATATTTATGAACTTAGAGACCTTTTTAAAAACCCGAAAATTATTTTACAAAAGAGTAAAGAAAGAGAGCAAAACATATTTTCGAAACTAAAATGAAAAAAACCAGAAAGTGTAATGTTTAGAAGACTGAAGTCTACGCTCAGTCGTCTAAAGATTCAACTTCATAAGACTGAAGTTTAAGCTTAATCGTCTGAAGAATTTCTTCAGAAAACTGAAGATTAAGTTCAGTCATCTGAAGATTTATTGGAGAAACACAGAAATAGGCGGAAGCACATCAGAAGACTGAACCTTGACTTTAGTCATTTGAACCCGCAACTTCAGAAGTCTGAACCCTAACTTCAGACGTCTGACAATGTCTCTAGTTCAATTTTTTGATGCTTTAAGGAACTTCAGTCGTCTGATCCCTAATCCTCAGTTGTCTGAACCTGCATGAAGATTAAAAATTTAATCTTTAGCAAGAGAACATGCGAGTTATTTTTTAATCAATTTGATCCAATGGTTAGGATTTATCCTAAGGCTAGGGTTACCTATATAATCAACCTTTAAACCCTAGTGCCCCAATTTTTGGCATAAGATTGAGTGTATTGAACGTTTAGCACAACTTGGGAGAGCATTGAACACACTGCTTAATTCTTGCTTGGGATTTCAAAGCTTATATCTCAAATATGAGTTAAGGCTACATTGATCTTCAAAAGAGCATTCTAGTAACTGTTGTGCATTCAACTTGGTATTAAGGTTTGGTAAATCAATCTATTTGTTATTACTTATTCTCAAAGAGTTTTTCATCTCAAAATCTAACAATGAATATTATTTGAGAAATTGATATTGAGTGTACTATATACATATAGATTGTTTTGACAATATCACTACTTGAGATAAGTTTTGCCAATGGTTAAATATTCTTGATTCAAGTGTGTATTCATTTAAAGACTCGATATTTTTTATATTACAAAATCACTTGATTAAATATCCTTAAAGCTCATAACTATATATATTGTAGAGGGATATTTTCTGAAAAATATTATATTAGGTTTTTGATCTTTGGTATATATATATATATATATACATATACATATACAAAGATCATAGTGTGTTTTTGGATATTTGGAATAAACTTATCGATTTAGATTTTTGGAGAAAAAATGAATTACTTATTTGTATTGAGCTCATTTAGCTAGATTCAATATTTGAAGCAGAAAAGTCACATTCTTTTAAACCAAAGATTATTTAAAACCCTAACTTCTCCAAAGCACTTACTTATATAATTATTTTGGGAGAAATGTTTTTAAAGAATTGGTTTCTGTGTTTTATTCTATTTTTTTTTTCTTCTGCATTATTTATTTAGATGCTTATTTAATTATATTTCTTGTTAGCATTAAAGCCCATTGAATTTATGTATTTAATTAAATGAAGTCAAGTTTGGTTCTAAAATAAAATAAAAATAAAAATAAAAAAGATTAAAATAAAAAAGAAAAAAAATGTTTTTTAGGGAAATACATTAGGTGTTTATTCAAAGTTTAGTTTTTTTTTCTTTTATTATTTTAATGTCGAAGCTCGGGTTAATTTAGAGTTACGTTTTCAAGTTCGTGTTCTTTTTGGATTCATTGTTTTTTGAATGTTGATTTTTCATTTGAGTTTGTGGTTGCGTTTAAAATTGTGATTTTGTTTTGAGTTTTAATTTCATTAAAGGACCGGTTTTTATTGAGCGTGTGTGTGTGTGTTTGGTTGAGTTTCCATTGTGTATTTTTAATTCCATGTTCTAGGTTGCCATTTTTAATTAATGCGTGTCCCAATGTCTCCTTGAGTAGATTAGGTTTTCCATTGTTTGCTCCTTAGTTCCATGCATGTTAGTTTTAGGGTTTCACTTTGCGCGTTATTTTAATTAGTTTGAATGAATCTCAACAATTTTGAAAACCCCAAATTTGAACTAAATTCAGTGCATTTTTATTTTCGATTAAACGAACGTGAAATTTGAGATTAAAACACATTCCCTGAGGAGACGATCTAACCCTTGGGCTGAATATTAAACGACATAACTCCTACACTTGGGATTGCTTTCGAGCTGCTCATTTTTCGAGTGAGTCATTGGCCACTTGCAAATCGACGCCCCAGCAGCCCCAACGCACCCTCCTTACATGGTCGGGTCACATAAGCCCATCTCTCTCTTTTTTTTAAAAAAAAAAAAAGTCTAGCTCACAGCTCGACTTCCCAGCTCATGGCCTGGCCTCCTCTAGCAACCCAAGCTTCCTTTAGCGCATGATGGCAGCCCCTTCGTGTGCATGCACAAGCTCACGGACGGCCAGTTCTCTTTCACAGCTTCAGCCCAGCACACAACCTCATCCTTTAGTTCCACCACACAGCCTCTTCATGCATGCAAATACCCCACGGTTCCCAAGCTATGGCATAGCTCATGTTAAAAGTGTGCATGCCCATATGAATTTGCATGCAAGGCTTCATTAGTGCACGGTTTTGGATTCTTTGTATGTTGCATGCGGCGTCGCCTTGTGTAGTGCACAACTTGTCTAATATTTTTAATTTTGGATTTAACTTCCTAAAATTTCACTGAACCTCTTCATGCTCACGATTGGCGTACATTCTAATCTCGGATAATAAAATACAAAAATCCATAAATTATTTAAAATAAGATTAAATATTGCAAATTGGGTGCAATGTTAAAATATTGAACATACTTAGGCATTTTATTAAAATTATAATCTCTAATGTACAATTTTAAACGCCTAAATACGCAACTTTGGCGCATAATCAAGTCATGTGTATACAAAAAGCATAATGGAAACATGGTATTCTTGGTGATATATGTGGATGATATCTTACTCATCAAAAATGATATGGGGGTAATATCTTTTATTAAGGTATGGTTATCCAGACAGTTCGACATGAAGGACTTGGGAGAAGCCAGTCACATCCTTAGGATCAAACTTTTGCGAGATCGCAAGCAAAGGATGTTGGGCTTATCACAAGCTGCTTATATCAATATGATTCTTGCCCATTTTAGCATGCATAATTCCAAGAAAGGGTTACTCCCTTCCAAACATGGAATCTCTTTATCCAAGGATCAATTTCCTAAAACACCGATAGAGGTAGAGAACATGAAGGCAATTCCTTATGCATCAACAGTAGGAAGCCTCATGCATGCTATGCTTTGCACTATACCTGACATCTGTTTTTCCATAGGCATGGTCAGTAGATATCAGTCTAACCTAAGGCGGGAACATTGGATTTCGATAAAACATATAATCAAGTACCTGAAAAGGACTAGGGATTATATGTTGGCTTATCAGGCAAATAGTCTAGTACCCATTGGGTACACAGACTTAGATTTTTAGTTAGATAAGGATTCCATAAAATCAACCTCGGGAAATGTGTTTGCCTTAGGAGGTGGAGCCATTAGTTGGAGGAGTATCAAGCAATCATGTGTTGCTGATTCCACTATGGAGGCTGAATATGTGGTAGCCTCTGAGGCAGCCAAGGAGGCCATTTGGCTCATGAACTTTCTATTGAATCTAAGAGTGGTGCTTTCAGTTTACACTTTACTGTGATAATAGTGGGGCAGTTGCTAACTAAAGGAACCCAAGACCCACAAGAGGGCAAAACACATTGAGCGTAAGTATCACCTGATACGAGATATCGTGCAGAGAGGTGATGTGATGGTGACCAAGTTTGCATCGGCAAGCAACTTGGTAGACTCGTTTACAAAGATCTTACCAGTTAGAACTTTTGATAGTCATGTAGAGGGAATGGGAGTGAGATGTATGGCAACATGGCTTTAAGTATAAGTGGGAGATTGTTAGAGATTTATACTGAAATACATGTTTCATGTAATCAATTTTATTGTTTATTAATAACTTCAATTATTCCATTTTAATGAGAATCTTTGTGAGCAATGTTTCCCTGACATTATCTATTTAATGATTATGCATGTGTTTTTTATTCTATATAGTAGGTGATCTAGTGTGTAGAGTATGGTTTACACACAGAATATTAGATCATTAGTTCTTATAGAATATAAGTTCATTGTTCACAATATTAAATGGAATTGGACACATCATTGGTAGGACTATAGCACAAGGTTTTAATAAGCATGTCTTAACTATGGGGAATGGTATAGTTCCAACTTCTTGTGCTAGTACACTTTGTGCGTATTGAACAGGACCATCTTGGGGTAATTTTTTTTTATACTGACTATATAAAACAATTAATACCTCATAATTATTATGAGTGCTTATGCTCTTAATCCTGATATGATTATTGGACACTTGCATGTTGTGTTTATTATTTTGATTTATAGAAGAGTGAGATTCTTTATGGGTCAATAAGCTCAGTGAGTAGGGTAATGACATTATGTGTATGATGAACATTAATTATTGATGGAATCCATGTCCCAATATCAGGATTGATGACACGCCCTTGAGAAAGCTTATAAGTTTTGATTGTGTCAAACCTTGCAGGTGGATTTTGAATCTGACACATCAAATAAGTTAAGTGGAAGGTCTCAGGGGATTAATATGTCAATTAATTAAATTGTTAGTATTTTAATTTAATTGACGAATATCTGTAATCTTCACGTGGGGAGATAAATAAGCATTTAATAATAGGAGCTCGAAATTTAATTTCGAATATGACAGGGAGTGCAATTATAATCCTTTAGTGGGATGAATTGTAATTAACATAATTAAGGATTAATCCGAGTCGGATTAAGAGTTCTTAATTATGTTTGGAACCCCTAGTCATATTTGCCCAGAGGTCCCTATTGTAGCCTATATACGCGCACTCCATTCAGCAACAAAGGTTAGACGAAAACGCACACACAGAGGCAGACATCTTTGTAAGAAGCAAACCCTAGCCGCTGCTGACGAGCCCACTCTCTGAGGAGTAAGGCGTGATCGAGGAATACAGTACAAGATCCCTAGTCGTCATCAAGAGTTCTTCTTTGATCTCGCAGATCCAGGAGTTCTTCTTCGTGCTTGCAGATTTTAGATCAAACTAGAGAGATCTTGTAGGTATGATCCTAATCACGTAATTAGGATTTGCAAGATCGAATTTCTATTACGATCCAAGTTTGAAAGATTGAATTTTTGTTTAACCCAAGTATGCAAGATCGTTTTTTTTTTTTGGTTATTTGTATGCACTACAGCCAGATCTTAGGGCTATTCCGCAGCAGGCCCCTTCATTGGTTTCCTCCTAGGCTTTGTGTTTTAGTGGGGCCAAATAAATCTAGATCTATTAATTATAATGGCCTTCTAGTGGAGATAAGTTACTTCTTTTTAAAGTTTGTCTTGATTTGCTTCCCAAGTTGGCAAGCATCACAAACTTTGTCTTTTGTGAACTTTATGCTGGCTAAACCCTTAACTAAGTTCTTTCTAGCTAACTTGGATAACAGGTTCATGCTAGCGTGTCCTAATCTCCTATGACACAGACAAGTGGATTCATTTAAGGCAGTGAAGCATTTTACATCTTGAGATACCAAGTTTTCAAAGTTTACGCAATATGCATTATTAACCCGGTTTGCAATGGATAATATTTCATGTTTTTCGATATTTTCAACTGTGCATTTGTCCTTTTCAAATGTTATGTCGAAACCTTTATCACTTAGATGACTAATGCTAAGTAGATTATGCTTTAACCCTTCAACTAACAATACATTTTCAATTATCAAAGAGGGTTCCTTACCAACTTTGTCGATGTCGACAATTTTACCTTTAGCATTGTCTCCAAAAGTGACGTGTCCACCTTACTTTAGGGTTAGCATTGTGAACTTGGACTTATCTTCCGTCATATGCCTTGAGTATCCACTATCCAAGTACCACTTGTCTTTTGAAGGGGTGGACCTAAAACATACCTCATCATCTAACACCATGAAGCAAAGGTTTGCCACTTCCTGATCACTCAAGTCATTTTTCGAGCTGCTTGAGCTAGAGTCATTCCAAGTTGTGGCCTTCATTGCCTTCTTCTTCTTCTTCCTAGACTCCTTCTTAAGTTGTGGACAGTCAAGTTTTATGTGACCTACTTTTTTGCAATTATAACATGTTGGAGGTTCAGCCTATGTTTCTTCCTTACTAGTTTCACCTTTGTCCATGTTAGATCCTCTAAATTTTCTAGCAAATCTCTTATTCTTATTAAAGAATCTACTTAGTCATCTAGTGAATAAGGTTAGGTCATCATCATTCATATCTTTTTCTTCTTCATCACTCGAGCTTTCTTTGGAAGCTTTGAGTGCTATGGATTTCTTGGTTTTGCCAACTTCGGTTTATCTTTCATTAATGGCCATCTCATACGTGAGAAGTGACCCAATGTGTTCATCTAAGGTTATATCCTTTAAGTTCCTGCCTTCAGTTATAGCGGCGGCCTTGGGTTCCCAAATAGATGGAAGTCCTCTAAAGATTTTTTTGATCATTTCGTAAGTTGGGTAGGTCTTCCCAAGTGCATTTAGGGAGTTTCTAATATGGATGAACCTAGTATACATACTTGATATGGATTCTTCGAGGTTCATCCTGAAGGCTTCATACTCACTGGTGAGCATGTCTAATCGACTATCCCTAACATCTATGGTTCCCTCATATTTTACTTCTATCTTATCCCAGATTTCTCTGGCAGTCTTACAACCCATTATCCTATTAAAATCATTTGTGTCTAATGCATAATATAGGACATTCATTGCACTAGAGTTCATTTGTAATTGTTTCATATCAGCCTCATTTTTTTTTGTTTTTTTTTCCCATAGGGATTTTTTTTTTTTCACTCATCTTAGAAGGAATATAGTTTCCTTGGGTTACAACTTTCCAAAATTTCCAATCCATTGTTTGTAAAAGTATCCTCATTCTTTATTTTCAAAAGGTGTAGTTTACACAATAGAAGATTGGGGGTCTAGTGGAGGATTGCCCTTCACTAAATGGGGATACACCTAGGTTAGTCATTGCAATCATTGTGCATCTACCTAAGAGGATATGTCACAACCTACGCTTTATTACAACTTGAAAGTGATGGTGTAGTCCCAAGAGGGGGTGAGTTGGGTATTTTAAATTTAATGCGCGAAAGCTTGATTTAATTTAATGCTTATTAATTACATCCCCTTTAAATAATCTCAATCACCACAAATATGTAATCAGCGAACAGCTATTCCTATGAACAATCCTAAATATATATTTAATTAAAAAGCAAGGTTCAACAGATTTAAATAGTGACAAGATATATAAATATTGATCTTGTGTTTAGACAATGAATATTTCAATATCAAATAATCCTAACAATTTAACAAGAAAGTACTTTTCTAGTATTTATACAACTAAGCAGTGTTTGATTCGCAACAGAAAGTTAATATATTCACAATATCCACAAGTCTATCTAAGCATTCACAATATCTTCAAGTCAATCTCAGCATTCAACAATTCCCAACTGAATTTTAAATCATTCACAACAAATAATAAACAATCTAAAATTGTAGAAAAGTAATGATATTAAGGAAGAGAAAGACACCTAGATTTTTTACAAGGTTCGGCGGCCTGCCTATGTCCTTGACTCAAGCAACCCATTGTGAGGATTTTCCTTACTCTCTCCATTCAATAGGTGGAGACCCCTCTCTAGCAAGAACGCCCCTCTTGCTAGGCAATGATTCTATCCCCGAATCGTCAAGTTACAATAAGCAACAACAAATTGTTCATACAAGCAGAATACTCTTTGAATTTTGTATAATATAAAAACACTATGAACCTCTGAATATAAAGATTCAATGAAGCTTAGAAGATTTTAGGGTTTTCTAGACTGAGATAATTGAAATCGATGAGCAAAACCAGAGTTTGAATTTCAATAAAGATAAACAGCACACAGTAGCCTCAGCAAGATGAAAACGCTGTAATTTTTGTGAGATTCAATGTCTTAGAGTTGACCTAATGCGATTAGGGTTGCCCTTAAATACTAGGTTTTGAAATCATAGCGTTTTCTCTAAGTTTGGAAACAATATTTGTTGACTTTTTGAGTCCTATCCCGTTTTGATTATAGTAAAGCACAACATCTTATTTGTGCTCTAAATATAGAGCAAGTTTATTTTTTTGATAGAAAAATGTCCGATGCAAAATGGAAGCCTTTAAGTACTTAATTGAACACATGAATTGACGTATTCCTTGATAATCATAAGAGCAAAGCTTGAAGACTTATGTTTATTTTTTAGTTATATTGTAATTAGATTTCAATTGTGCATGCATTTTATCTGATTTAAACTAAAGCTCTGCACTGACCATAGATTGACCTTAGGATCCTAAGATTTTCATGAAAACCTTTTATTTACAAAGTAAAACTTATACCAAAAGTTTTGAAGTGTTTTTGAATTCAAAACAAGGGTAAAATCAATTTTTCAAGGGGTCAGTCGACTAGATGATTCAGCCCAATTGACCGAATAGAAGACATAGAAAAAAATGTGTTTTTATAAAGGGCTCAGTCAACGATACTTCATGCAAATGATTGGCCGACTGAACCTCAGGTCAGTTGACCAGACCTTTCAAATTGAAGCCATTTTGAGCTCCAAACAGTCATAAAATTTTGTAATAAATTATTATTGAAATTTCCAACGGTCATATAACGGCCATATTTCAAATTTTCCTATATATACTTGGCCGAATCACTTGGAGAAGGTTAGAAAAGCATTTGGAAAGTTTATTAGAATATCTTTTGATTCTTTCTCTTATTTCAAACTCAATTTCAATATCAAATGAAAATTTTTCCTCCTTTCATTTTTGAAAATACTTTTTGGAGAAATTTTTTAAGGGTTTCTTGAAAAGGCTTGAGCTTATATCCACATTCATATATATTGCTTGAAAGTCTTTCTATTCTTGTGATATTTTTCAAAGATCAAATTTCTCCTATACTCTTCATTTTGAAAATTCTTTTTGAAGAAAATCTTTGAGTTATTCAAGAGAGCTTTGAGCATATATTCACTCATATATATTTGCTAGAAAAGCTTCTCATTCTTGATATTATAAAGGTCAATCTATAGAAAATCATTCTCCATACTCTCATTTACTTGAAAAATAATTTTTGGGAGAAAAACCTATACTCTACTGAGCTTCAAATTTAAAATCATTTGAGAGTGCATCTAGTTTTTCAATTGTACAAATTGGCTTTTGAGAAGCATTTCTTTGTACGCAAATTTATTTTACAAATCATTTGTATTTGCAATTTGGGTTATGAACCGTGCCAAGTGAGGGTACATCACTTAGAGGCTTCTCCACCTGTAATGAGGCAACACGGTGTGTACCATGCCAAATGTGGGGTATCGCTTGGAGACGGGGGGCTCCACCCTATTGAAGGAGTGTGTAAAGGGGGGATCAACCCTATTGAAGGAGTGTGTCTAAGGTGGCTCCGCCTTGTTTAAGCAGTGGTTAAAGTAAATCCTCAAGTGGTTTGTCTCGTGGCAAGGACTAGGCAGGGATAGTCGAACCTCGTTAAAAATTGTTGTGTTTGATTTATCTCTCCCTACACTATTTATTTTTTTACGCATGTATGTTTGTTTGTTTATTGTCATGATTGATTTACATACATGCTTTAAATTTTGATTAGGATATTATCAGTGAATCGATAAAATAATTAGCAAAAGTTTTTAATATTTCAATTCACCACCCTCTTGGGATTACACCATTCCTCACAATTGGTATCAGAGCCAGGTTGCAATAAGCTTAACTGTTTTTATATAAAGATTGCATAGCTCACTTTGTTGTATCCTCGTTTTGTGAAGGTCATTCCTTTACAAGGCCTCTAATGTTTTGTGGTGTATATTACACTGCTTGGAAATGAAAAATGATTATTTTTATTCAAACTGTTAATTGGAGGGCTTAGAAAGTGATCGATCAAGGGAACTATATTCCCATGAAAAATATTCAAAATATAGAGTTTCCCAAATTAGAAAATGAAATGGATGAGCATGATTTAAATTTAATGCAAATCAACTCTAGTGTCATGAACATGTTATATTTTGCTCTAGATGCTAACATCTTTAAAGAAATCATAGCATGTCAAAATGCAAAGAAAATATGGGAAGAACTTGATAAAAAGGTATGGAGAGACCAAGGAAAAGGAGACCACCACTCCGGATGCTTCAAGCTCAAGTGATCACAAAGGAAAAAATCATTGCCTAATTGCTTTAATTGATGAAGAAGAGGTACATGTTTCCCTTTCTACTTCATGTAATAATTCATGCAATGATTCTTGAGCTATATATTGCGATAAATCTAGTAGTGAATCATGTAATGAATCTGGTGATAGCATGCCAACTTATGAGGAATTACAAAAATAATATATTATGACTCATATGACTCTTGTTAAAATAAACAAACGATATACTTTGTTAAAAAACAAGAATAAGGCATCAATGAAAGAATTGGAATCTAAAATTCTTGTTGTAAAAAGAAAAAGATTTAAAAATCAAGAAATTTGAAAGCAAGAATGAAAAGATGAAAAAAGAGTTGGAAAAATCTAAAATCCCAAATTTCTATTGAAAATGAAACGGATCTTCATATTTCTGAACTTGATAAGGAAATTCACAAGATAGCCAAAGAGCTTGTAAGATTACAAGCAAATTGTAAAGGCATAAAAGAATTAGAATTGCTTCGCCTCGAAAGTAAAATAGAAGACCAAGCTAAGATCATCTATACATTTACTAGAGGCAAAGAAAATCTTGATAAGCTCATAGGCTCACAAAAGATGACTTTAGATAAGGAGGATATATGTTTTAATGGAATTGAAAACAAGAAGAAAAAGGACCTCTACATGGGGTTCTTTGTAAAAGGCTCAAAATTCTATGATAGTACCTCCTCTAGTGCTTATGCTCACACAACGTGCTTCCTATGTAAAAAAGAAGGGTCATATCAAATTCAATTTCCCATTCAAAAGGAAATGTGTGACAATCAAACAAGTCTGGAGAGTCAAAGAAACGTCGGGTTCTAACCTGCCAAGACTCAGAGAAAATTGGGGTTTCAAAACAAATCACATTGTTCCTTCCTTAGATCTTAGGCTTGAGAACTTAATTGTGCCCTTCACATAATGCAAAAATAGGTATATTGCAATGAAGGGATATTATTTGGACTTTTTGGTTAATCTAGTATAAGTATAAAATGCCAAATATTATTCAATGAAAATATGATTCTCTTGGCTTAAAGAGTTAAGTGTAAAAAGGAGTGAAAAAGATGAAAATTCTCAAAATTTGTAAGGCCTAGTCAATCAAACCCCTATGAGCACAGTTATAACAAAGCCCTAGTCGACTAGACCAAAGGCCAGCCGACCAAAACTCTTTGGTTGCCCTCATTAGCTTCTTTGATTGCCCCTCAATTGACCAAACAATAAACGGGGACTTTCTGTTTGCGCCCCAATCAACCAGACCAATTTCCCAGTCGACCAAGCAATATAATTTGAACCTTTCACGAAGAGCCAGTCAACTAGACCTATCCCTAGTCGACCGAACAGAGAGTAAAATGCTTTGTTTTAATGAAGCATTAGTCGACCGGGACTTTCCCCAATTGACCGAACCATTGGGGTATATAAAAATTTGTGCACACGGGAGCTCATTTTTCCTTCCCCTCTCAAACCAAAACTCTCTCCTCTCAAATACCTTCGGGCTCTCTCTCAAATCTTGGTTGTTTCACCCCCAAAATCCTTCACCTTTATCATACCAAGAGCTGAAAAGCGTAAATCTATCCAAAAGACCAGAGAAACATCAAGGAAATGGTTCATCTCCATAAGCGAAAAGATGTGGTATGAAACACAATTTCGATCTAAGGATGTGTTATTCAGTAAGGTTCTCGACCTTTCCTTCATGAAGCAGTATTTCCAAAACATACTGGGTATGTTTAGGTTTCAGGGCTAGTTTAGGTTTATTTCCTTTCAGCCTAGATGTGTGTACCCTACCCTCGTTAGGTTATTATATTCAAACCTAGGGCATAATGATAAAGGGTACTACACTCGGGTTCTTGAAGAACCACTTAGTTTTGATGCCGACCTCTTAGCAGAGACCTTTGAAATTAAGCGAGGTGACTTTACCTGTCTTGACCCCGGGTCTTCCTCGATTAATGAACAGAGCTTCACTGTTGAAGCCTTTGTTAACTAGGTCATGGAATGCCCTGTTGTGAACTTGAATCACACCCCTACTTATAGTTCCTTTACCCTAGAGGTAAAATTATCCACCACATGATTTCATACAACATTTTGCCTAAGAGTGGGTCTAGGGTATATGTTTCCTACCTAGACTGCTTTATTATGTGGTGCTTAATTATAGGGAAGAAAGTGGACCTATCCAGTTTAATTATCAAATGGATGTTCATGAAGACCACTAGGCATAGCATTATAATGCCATACGGGGGCATTCTAAATAGAATCTTTGTGAGATTAGGAGTCACAAAAGGGGGGGGGGGGGGGCAATCATTGCAAGTAAAGAGGAAGACCTCAAATATTCTCTCCTCTATTATAGTGAAACAAATGGGGTACGAGTTGGTAGGAAATATCAGGTTGGCACAAGCCCCAGCCCATAGGAGATTAGGAGATCAGCCTAGTGCTCCACAGAACTAGCTGCTCCCCCTCAGCAGCGACAAGAAAAGGTCATCTGATGGAGGGCACGATGATGGAGAGGACTAGGTGCACATCTGAGGGGGAGCAGCTTTCTAAGTTAATTTTCATCTCATAAACATTTTTATATTTGGTCTGTAATCATAAACACTGAACATCTCTATCTTACATTATCTTGTTTATGTTTTGAGGGCACTATACTAATCATTCACTATCCATTCCTTGTTATATGTCCATTTTTTATGCTATGGATAATACTTTTAATTTAAAACATGAACTTCTATGGAGCTATACTGAATTGTGAAAAGCATCTCCATGGTTGATTATAATGCATGCAGTAGAAATGATTAGGGTTGTTGGATGTTTGGATTGAACACCATCTGCATGGCCGATGCAGATTTGTGAATTGCATGCTGTAGAAACAACTAAGCTTTTTATGTATGCTTTTATGAACTACTAAATGGAAAAAATGAACTATTTACAAACGACATGCTACCAAATTTTTGTTAAAATTGAATTTTCCTAGATGCTCTAAATTATATACATGTTCTATGCTCTTAGGAAATTCTAGTTCATGGGTGTCATTTGGTCTAAACCTTATATTCCAAATTTCATGTAGGACCTAAATGGTTAATCATGCCTTTTTAATTCCACATCATATGCCCTAATTAAAGTCCATAAACTAAGAGAAAATGCATCAAATTAACTAGCTTAAGGGTTCAAAGTAAATCACATTTTTCATTGTTTTTTGTTTTCGAGTCTTGAGGCTCTTCTAAATACCTTGAATATCATATCTTGCTTTTACGTATCACAAATTGATATGGATTGTTCTTGGGTTTTATGAGCACCTTGCATGACTTAATTTTAGTTTTCTGATGCATGTGTGTTGTATTGAAATGATTTTACTAGCTAAATAAAATGGCTTAAACGATATCTAGTAAAATTGGTTAAAGAATCAAAATAGTTGCTTATACTTTTTGGCACTTAATGATATCAATCCTTAATGAGTATGAGTGTTTAACTAATTCTAAGCTAACACTCGAATAAAAAGGGAGAGCTTTCGAACTTAAAATTCTATCTTGTTTGCTCACCTATCATTTGGCTTAGAGTTTACTATGGCATGTATGTTTGAGAAAAATTAATTCTTGTTGCTCACAGTAAATCTTAAGTGAAAAACATTGGTGCTTAGGCACAATCATTCTAAGCTTAGCCATATAACCATGCATCAAAATTTTTGATATCTAGGATCTATATGGTTGCTCTTTCTAGATGAAGTATGAAATGTTCTTTAAATACTTACCAGAAAAATTTAAGCTTGCTTGACCTTAGTGTTAAAATTATTGTATTAGCAAGCATAGTCCCTAGTACTTATTGATAATATTAAAAGGGGAAATTATTTTATAAAATGAAATGGCAAAGAATGAAGTTATATAAGATAAATATTATCTCTTGCTTAAAGGCACACATGACATGTACTATTTGCAATTTTCTAAAATTCAATTTCTATCATGAAGTTCTAAATTTTAAGTGTTTTGTTGTTTAAATGGTCTTCTTAAAAAAGGAGAAATTTTTTTAGCCTTTTTACCAATGACAAAAGGGGGAGAAAGTTTATAAGTAAAATTCTTATAATTCTTTTCTTTTACAATTGGCATCTTCATGTCCTTTTGTTATTCACAATTGGAAAATGATAGACATGATACTTTTTGCAAAACTGAAATCATTTGATGTATCATGTGACTTAGATTTTTAACTGAATATTTTTTTTATTCAGCTTCAATGCAAAATGCACATTAAACCAAACTAAACTTCAATTTTCAACTTGAAAAATTCTGAAGTCTTCACTTTGAATATGCTTGAATTATGTTGAATATCATTTTGAAATTATGCATATTGTAAGGGGGGCCTTGTTAGGCACACCTCGTTTTGCTCCTATATTTGTCATCATCAAAAAGGGGGACATTGTTGTGTTAGAATTGGTGTGTTCCCAAGAGGGGGGTGAATTGAAAATTTAAAATTTCTTCCTAGGTTTAACTGAGCCAACTGCAGTAATACACAACCTAGGGGTAGTCTAAGCACGTATGAAATTGTAGAAATGATAAATCAATCAATTCTCAGCACAGGCAATACAGTTCCAGTATCTTACAACAAATTACAATTTCGTGTCAATTAGATATGCAGTATATTTAGCAAAGGAATTAAATTAAGAAAGAAGAAGAATATAAAGCAGGAAAAGAAAAAGTGACATGAAATATGATATCGGGGTTCGACAAATGTGCCTACGTACCCGCCTCAGCTCGCAAGCTCAAGGATTACCACTAATGCTCACTTAACGGTTAGAGCGGCACCGGTTACAACCACCCTTTCCTTACTGGGTAAGGGAATAATATAGGTCAAATTAGCAGGGCTGACCCCAACCTTTACAAACTCTCCTTACAGGGTAGAGAAGGCCCAAACACTCCTTAAGGGGCGGAGAATACCCACCTCAAGCCACGCCTAGATTACAATCAATAAAGTTTTTCATACAATTAAAAGTGCTTCTAATACAGGAAGATTTGCACAATAATATGATCCAAATATATGCACTCATAGATGATATGGATTTAATGCTCAAGTGGGATCTTGAAAATTTAATTCAAGACAATATATTCAACAAATGAATATTCAAGGTTACCTCAAAATCCTAATCAAGTATCACAAATATATTTTATCAAATATAATCACAACAGATACTGAGGGTTTAAGCTTGCAAAAGATTTATCAAATAAATTATGCAAGCTTTTAAGTCTTGCAATTTAAATGCAAAGACTAGGAAGCTAAAACAAGTTATTCCTAATCAAATATTTATATATGAAATATTATGGGAATAAAAAATCAAGAAAAACTCTTAAAAAGCTTTTTCAAATATGTATGAATATGTGAGAGTAATGCTAAGGAAATAATTTGAAAGCTGCACACAATAACCACAATCAAATCCCTACAAACTTGCAATTGATTTGCAAAAGAGAAATAATATGAAACTCTCGACTTCAAAAATAATATTTGCAAGCATAAGAGAGAGTATAAAAAAAAAATGCTTGGAATATAAAGTATATAGCAAAAGAAGTATAAAAATTTGAGAGAAATTTTTGCTAATTACTTTTGCTAATCAAGGCAAATGAGGGGCTATATATAAATATCCCTCAAATTTTGATAGTTGAGGACCTATTGGGGATTTTTAAAAAGCTTAATTAAAAATTAACCCCTCTTTAGTGCTAATTAGCACAGTAAAAATACGCAAACCGGAGAGGTTCGATTGCCAGGTGATAAGGGTCGATCACCCAAACAAACACAGTAAGTTTGAAATAATTTCAGGGTTCGGTAGCCCGGGACACTGGTCAGCTAACCAAGCAAGGGCGATTTTCCAACCCTTCGAGGTTCAATCACCCGACCATGAGTTTGGCTTGCCAATTTATGGGCCTCGGTTTGTCGAGACACTTTTGAACTGATTGTTCGATCGACTGTGGAAGGTGGGAAAGGACAAGGTCAGGGTTCGGTTGACCGTGCAAGTAAATATGGTTCGGTCGACCAAGCAAGTCAAATGTTAACTTCTGGCCGTTCGGCCAACTGAGGCATTTATAACGCCAGTGGATCGGTCGCCCGACCCCTTTGAAAAAATATATTTCTTTCTTTTGACCTTATTTGATTCAATCCTTGTTTTGTGTGTTTGCAAATAGGCTTAAAAGATTTTTCATGTAGTGCTTAGGAACCTAAGGTCAGTCTATGGACTTTTGAGTCAAGCTAAAAATTTAACGTCGATCGACCTTCAGGTCAGTCTACGACCTTGAGCATTTTGTCTTATCATGCATATGATGCAGTTATTATAGACCATATTATATTACATACCCAATAAAATTTAATGCAAATGCAATAACAAAGAGGTCTTTATTCTTTTGCTCCTTCAGATGCCATATATGAAACATGATCTTTGTGGTCCATATGGCTTTCTTGTGTTCCTATCATCAGTGTGTGCTAAGGATGAACCTGTTCAAGAAGCTCAGTGCACAGGTAAGAAACATTGGTTTTATCATAATCAAAACAGGATCAAACTCATAGAGTTAACATGTTGACTTTTTGAGTCCTATCCCGTTTTGATTATGACAAAGCACTAATCTCATTTGTGAGCTAAGTGTATGAACAGGTCTATTTTTGAGACAACACAAATTTACGATGCAAAATGGAAGCCTTGAAGTACTTAATCGAATACATGAATTTTCATATTCCATGATCATCAAAGGAGCAAAGCTTGAAGACTTATGTTTATTTTTCAATAGTATCGTAATTAGGTTTCAATTGTGCATGTATTTCATCTAATTTAAACTAAAGCTCTACACTAACCATAGATTGACCTTAGGATCCCAAGATTTTCATGAAAACCTTTTATTTAAGAAGTAAAATTTATACCAAAAGGTTTGAAGTGTTTTTGAAATCAAAACAATGGTAAAATCAATTTTTCAAAGGGGTCAGTCGACCGGATGATTTAGCCAGGTTGACCGACTAGAAGACTTGGCCAAAAATGTGTTTCTATAAAGAGCCCAGTCGACCAGACTTCATGTGAATGATGATCCTCCAGACCGGATCATTGGCCCGGCAGACCGAACCATGCAAAAAGGGATTTTGCCCTCTAGCCGGTTGACCGGACCTCGAGTCAGTCGACCAGACCTCTTGGGTTGAAGCCATTTTGAGCTCCCAATAGTCGTAAAAATTTGAAATAAATTATTATTAAAATGCCCAACAGTTATATAATGGCCATATTTCAAATTTTCTTATATATACTTGGCTGAATCACTTGGAGAAGGTTAGAAAAACATTTGGAAAGTTTATTAGAATATCTTTTGATTCTTTTTCTTTTTTCAAACTCAATTTCAATATCAAATTGAAATTTCTCCTCCTTTCATTTTTGAAAATACTTTTTAGAGAAAATTTTTAAAGGTTTCTTGAAAAGGCTTGAGCTTATATCCACATTCATATATATTGCTTGAAAACCTTTTTATTCTTATGATATTTTCAAAGATCAAATTTCTCCTATACTCTTCATTTTGAAAATTTTTTTTGGAGAAAATCTTTAAGTTATTCAAGAGAGCTTTGAGCTTATATTCATTCATATATATATTTGCTTGAAAAGCTTCTCATTTTTGATATTATAAAGGCCAATCTAGAGAAAATCATTTTCCATACTCTCATTTACTTGAAAAATAATTTTTGGGAGAAAAACCTATACTCTACTGAGCTTCAAATTTAAAATCATTTGGGAGTGCATCTAGTTTTTCAATTGTACCAATTGGCTTTTGAGAAGCATTTCTTTGTATGGAAATTTATTTTACAAATCATTCGTATTTGCGGTTCAGGTTGTGAACCGTGCCAAGTAAGGGTACATCACTTGGAGAGGCTTCTCCACCTGTAATGAGGGAACACAGTGTGTACCATGCCAAGCATGGGGTATCGCTTGGAGAGGGGGGGCTCCACCTGATGAATCCCTAAAATGCATTATTTTAGACCCTTATTTTTTTTTTTATCCTATTTTTACTATGTATTTATCCAAAGTTCAGAGCTATGCAAGGTTTGTTTGCCTTTTTAGGAAAAACATGCAAAACCATGGAGTCAGGCATTATGAGAAGCCAAGGAGAATTTGGAGGACTCAAAGCTCAAATCAGATGCTCAGCCAAGCTTCTGAAGCTTCAGATCATCAAGGCACAAGAAGACGATGTTCGACCATATGACGCGATCAGCAACACACAGGGGCGACTTAGTCTTCCACCACAAACTCTAAGGTTCAGACTGAGATCAAAATGCTGCAAGGTTCCACCAAATCCTCAGCCAAGTGACTCTTCAGAGTGACCATGTTAAGATACTAAGATAGAACTAAGAGCAGAATTACGAAGAGCCTCGACAAAATGTTCGAACAAGAGGCTTTAAGGGGCGACCATGTCAATTTCCTGAGATTTTCTGAAGATCAAGATCTTGCAAGTATCAACCATCAACTCGACCAGTAAGACCCTGAGACACGACGTAGTCAAAGACATTGATGATTTGAATTCCTGATTTCCCGCAAGTCTTGACTAGGGCGCACACACGAATGACATAGGGGCGACTTGGTTGACAGCGACAATCTTCTACGTGAGATTTGTTGCAAACTTTCCTAACTTGTAAAACAAACCTTGTAAACCGGTAGTGTTCTTGTGCTTCCGTGTATATTACAGAGCTCTGGGTTCCTCTTTGGCCTCTCTTAGGTTAGTGACAGACTTGATATGTCATTGAGAGCCACTTTAGATTAGGAGTAGAGTAGATTTCAATTCCTATTTTAGTATGTGTACGAAGTGTTCAACGGCCTGTGACAACCGGTAGTGTTCTTGTGCTTCCGTGTATATTACACAATCTTCTTTTGTACTTCCTAGCATTAGTTACAAATGTGATGAATGCAAAATGATGATCTTTTTACATGCTTTCACTTTACTGCTTTCTTTGCTTACTTTCGATTTATTGTTGTGTGTGTGATGAAAGGTTGCAGATAAGGATAAGCACTACTACATTTCTATTAGAGAGAAATAGTTGGCCATGGATTCCCCGGAGGTCTTTGTGATCGTTGAGACAGGGTATACTTCGGTTCCCGACCGTGCCCTGGACAGTTGGTGCACCCTTGCTACCCTGTGCCCTCGTACATCCCTCTCTTGCTTTCGCCTGAGATTTTTTGGTTGGTACTTCTATCGAAGCCTAAAGGAGTGTAGTCAAAGGCATGGCATCCAGGGCCTGATTCATCCATCAGCATTGCTTTGTAGGAGTAGGGTAACATAGGTTTTACTTGCTTTCCTGTAGTGTTAGTTTACATGCTTTTGTTTAATTGCTTTCCAGTAGTTGGATAGAAAATACCCTAAAAAAAAATATGATCTTTTACTTTTTTTCTTAACAAGGCTTTAGTAAACTAATTTGGAAGAGGTCTCATAACTGCACTTTAAGTCTCCATGGATCGATACCCAACTTTTCCACTTTCTACTAAACTTGGGATAGTTAGGTAGTATAAATTTTATCTCTGGTAGTTAAGGACCCAAGCGTTGCCGAGCCTACCACCACCCTATTGAATGAGCATGTAAAGGGGGCTCAACCCTATTGAAGGAGTGTGTATAAGGTAGCTCCGCCTTGTTTAATGAGTGGTTAAATGAAATCCTCAAGCGAGTTCTCATGTGGCGAGGACGTAGGCAGGGATAGTCAAATCTCGTTAAAAATTTGTTGACTTTCGAAGTTCAATCCCAATTTTGATGCTAACAAAGCATTCAAATCTAAGGTGTGTGCCTCGTACTTAAATAGGTTAATTATTCAAAACACACACATGGAAGAGGGAAATAGAAGCCCGAATGGACTTAAAGATTATGCAATTTTGGTGCATTCCATAAAGAGCATAGGAAACATATTTTTTATTGTTTTAATGCATTTTAGTTTTTGGTCTGTAATAATGAATTTCATCCATGATGTGAATGATAAGCTCATCAATGACCATAAGCTGACCGTACGAAATCAAATAGGACCACAGACTGACTATAGAGGACCAACACTATTCATGAAAAATCATTTCATATAAAGCTAATATCATATAAGGTTTTAAAATGAACCTAGGGTCAAAAAAGGGCGAAAATTAATTTTACAAAGACGACCAACGTTGGATTTTTAGGCTTAATTAAAAAGTCTAGGCTGACTAACCCATCACGCTGTAAAACAGCTCAGTCGACCAAACACTGGCCAGAAGTCAAAGTTTGACTTAACTTGGTTGACTAACCGTTTTTGAACATATTTTCCACGGTCGACCGAACCCTAGACCTATCCTTTCCACCTCCCTCAGCTTCAAAAAGCTTTCAGTTGATAGACCATGAAGAACCGGCAGACCAGCCTGAGCCCCGGTCGACCGAACCTACAAAGGTTCGGAATCTTCCTTGGCTCCGCTGACTGGCCCTTTCCTCAGCCAACCAAACCCAATTTTAAATTCAAATTTTTTGTGAGTGGTCAACCGACCGATGCAAGCACCGGTTGACCGAACCTCTCGATTTTCTTGAATTTTTTAGTGCTAATCACGTTTAAAGTTTAATTAAATAATTTTTTAAATTCCCATTGTGTCCGTAACGATCATAATTTTCCTACAGTCTATAAATACCCCCTCATTACTCAATTTTAAAACCAATGCTTAGATTATAATTCTCTCACATATTTTTGTGATGCATATTTCATACTCTTTCATACTCCTATTTTGAAAATCTTTTCAAGAGAGCATTCACCTTGGGTAATCATTTTTCCATATCAAAATCATTTTTACTCTCACTTAGCTTACATTTTTCAAAATCATTCTTGAGAGTAAGACTATAGTTTCTCCCACATATTTTATTTGATAAATATATTTGGGAGTAAACTTCATATAGCTTGTGAATCTTGCACATTTATTGCAAGATTCTGAAAGCTCATTAATCCTTATTGCAAATATTTCTTTTGAGCAAATACCCTAGGCTTCTGCTATATTTATTTTGAAATATATTTTTGAAAAAATCTTTAGGTAGATTAAGAGTACCTTAAGCTTGTTTTTTATTCACAAATCTTTGCTTGAAAAGGTCTCTTATTTTTTTGAGCATAAATCATTTGAAAGCAAAACCTTAGGTTCTCCTATACTTTAATTGAAAATCTTTTTATTGAAAATCTTTTTAGAGAAAATTTTTATTAGGATTCAAATCTTTGAGCACTCATACTATATATATATATATATATATATATATATATATATTATTCAAAGATTTATTTTGATAAAATCACCCATACTCATTTGAGCTTTATCTCATATCCTGTGTGAGTGTATTAAACTTAAATTTGTACATATCTGCTTAGTATAGAAGCATTTCTATTGTACACAAAATTTCATATCTGTTGTATTCCAGGGATGGCCTAAAGAGGGAAACTAGCCCTATGAATAGTCCCAGATAGACTTAGACCTAGTTAAGAATGTCCTGGATTGGTTCAGACCCAGTTAAGAGAACTAGGAGGTGCACCTTCCTATGAAAGGGTGTACGATGTTGGCTCTACCCAGAAAGTGAGTTAGGGACTCTTGGCCCCATAAGGAGAGTGTAAGTGGCATTGCTTCACCCAGTTAAAGAGAGCATTATTGAATCCTTGAGCTACGACTTAAGGTGGGGATGTAGGTTTGTTTGGCTGAAATCCTAATAACAAATATTATGTCAGCTCTCTCTGACTCTCTTATCTAGCTCTCTCTAGCTCTCTTATCTATTTTATTTCCTGTACATGTATGTTTATATTTGACTTATTTTGAATAGTGTGCATGATTTAAATATTTCCATATATTGATTGTTGAATTGGTAAATACTTAGAAAGACCTTAGGTTGTGCTATACCGATTGTGATTCGAAGTCAACCTAGGAATAAATTTTTAAATGCCCAATTCACCCCCCCTCCCCCTTCTTGGGAATACACCATTCTTAACAATTGGTATCAAAGCCTCATTGGAAAAAGCTTAACCGCTTGTGTTAAAGATCGCAATGGCTCTTATTTGTGTATCCCCATTTGGTGAGGGACAGTCACCTTCTAGGCCTCCAGTATTTTGCTGTGTTGATTGCACCATCTGAAAAATTAAAATTAGCATGTTTATAAAATCAATAGACTGGAGGGCTTGGTAGGTAACTGTTAAAGGAATTTGTATGTCTGCAAATAAAAATGATATTAATTTAATGTATGCAAATTCACATGCCATGGATTTATTATATTGTGCTTTAGATTATTATAGTTTCCTTGAGATTATGGCATGTAGAAGTGCACAGGAAATCTGGGATGAACTCGAAAAGAAATACAGAGAATCCCGGGAGAATGAGACCACCACTCAGGAAGTGGTAAATGATATGATAGTTGCATTAATAGAAGAGAAGGTATATGATCCTATCTCTACCTCTATAGATGATTCTTGTGCTGAATATTTCTATACATCATATATTGAATCATCTGTTGAATTTTGTAATATACTATTAATGACACATGCATCAATTCATATGACTATTGTAGTGATAAATCTTATATTGAATATGGTGACAATATTATTGATGAAAGCTTGCTTTTGAATGAAAAACTAGAAAGTGTTTTATGTAAAATGCATAAGCTTCTACATAGGTTGTCTAAGAAGAAAACACGTTTGAAAAATGAAAACCAAAGGTTAGCTAATAAATTAGAAGGGTTGAAATATTATCATGCTAACCTAGAGAAGAAAAAGATTAAGAAGATATTGAAAATTATCTGTTTAGAGGAAGATATAGATGATTATTTTAGAGTCACACTCAAAGTTTAAAATAAAGAGAATAATCATAATAAACCCTTAGGAGTTAAAAGAAATATATCTTTCAAAAATGGTTCATGTTTAGATTATCAAACCCATAATCATGGCCATTAAATAAAAATGGAACAAATAAGCAAATTCCTTCACATGCACATAAAGTCTGCTTATTTTGTAAAAGGAAGGGGCACATCCAAGTTAATTGTCTATTTAGAAGTGTCAGAGACTTGGACAAAAAGATGATATGGGTAATCATGAAGGCAAACCCCTTAGGGCCAAAGGAAGAATGGATTCCAATCGATATTACATAATTATTTAATATTTCCTTTGCTCTAAGGTTTAGGGGTAATGGTGACATAAAGGCTTAGGAAGTGGTTCGAGCTTTAAAATGTAAAAACTTAGTATTTGCATTCACTATATACTATTTTGTTATACTAAGAATCTAAATTTCTTCCAAATGGACTAGGCATCTTTGCTAGGTAAATAATTCTAAATGCTTAACGTGGGCTTAAACATGAACATCTTAAGTTAAGCATACTCTATCCATTGCACATAATTGAGTTTTAGGGTATCTATTCTCTACTACACAGCTTTAACCCTAAACTCATTTATAAAAGTTTAGTCATCACACAGGTCATAAGCACTATTAATCATAAATTCTTTATTCTATTAAGCGCTTATTAAAAGACATTCTCGTCATAATCAAAAGTAGAGGCATCCACTAAGGGATTTATGTTTTATTGTTAAATCAAAATATTCCCTTTGAGTTTAAAATATAAATCCTCTAATCTTGATCCACCCATCACCTCCAAAGGAATTCTCGGCCATACCACAATCATATCTAGTAGAAATTTATCCTTTCAGTAGTTAGTATCTTTACTCTAATTTATGATCATTTCTAGAGGACACCCTCCATTTGCGGCAAATAAGAAATACCCAAAGAGCAACATTCACAAATTCATATTCTCCCAAGAGGCACTTTACTTAAGTTGTTGGACATATTCACTATAATGCCCCAGAAAATAATATGCGTGGAAGTGATCCTAAAAAAAAATTAAATTAAATTAAATTAAATAATCATTAATTATTAATTATATAATATAATATATTAATATATTGATATAATATAATATAATATTATAATGTTATAATAATATTACACACACACACACACAAACATATATATATATATATATATATATGTGTGTGTGTGTGTGTGTGTGTGTGTGTGTGTTTTCAGGATGCTTCTCAAGGAAACATCCTGAATCAATTGAAATCCAATTCCTATTTCATCCCCCTAGCGTAGCTCTCACTCTCCCTCCATTTCTCTCTCCTCAAGCTCTCTCTCTTTCTCTCTTCAATTTCTCTCCATTTTTCGGCCGAATCGAAAAGCAAACACCATATCCGCATCCTAACTCCGATCTTGAATATTTTAACAAGAGTAAATTTGTCGTTTGGACGTCGTAGGCACTACTCCAGGGTTAAGGTAAGGGGAATAAATTATATCTGTTTATTTTAAAATACTTCCAATTAAATTTAAGTACGCGAATTTAATTAGCTTTATGTTAATTAAAATATGCCTGAGTTAAATTAAACTGTAGGGATTTGATTAAATTAGAATTTTGGGAATAATTTGGAATTATATTAAACTACAGGGATTTGATTAAATTATATTTTTGGGAATATTTTGAAATTAAGTTAAACTATAAGAATTCGATTAAATTATATTTTTGGGAATAATTTGGAATTAAGTTAAACTTTAAGGATTTGAGTATATTAGGTTTTTTTAGAATATTTTAAAATTAAATTAAATAGGTGAAATTAATCATACTCTTGTTTTCAATAAAATATATATTTTTCCCTGGGCAGTTTATTATATTATGGTGTAAGCATCTAAATTGTGTGGCACAAGAACAATTTGTTATAATTGTAGAATTAAATCGGTTTGAATCCCTTTTATGATATTATATAGTGAAATTGTGATTTTATACAGAAATGTGGTTTTATACTGAGTATGGATTTTATATTGAGTTATGAATATATACAAAGTTGTGATTTTATATTGACTTATGATTGTATACAAAGAATGTGGTTTTATACTGACCAATGGAAATATTGAGAATACTATGGAATTGTGAGAAATGATGGTTTTATGCTGAGTTGTAAAAATGAGATTATGCTACTGTTTTTATCATGAAAATTGCAATACAACGTTGGCAGGATATGAGGAGGTCATTATATTGTTATTATATAATATTATATAAATTGAATTATATGGTATAAGAACCCTAATGAACAAACTATGTTTAGAGCACGGTACCGTAGCTATAGAGATATGTCAGTGCAACCACACTGCTCAGAAAGAATGTTGGTAATGGAAGTCGATTTGGCTTACGAAGTGTTGTTGACCGCCCTTGGAGTCTAGACCAGGCTACGATAGGCAAATCATACTGCAGACAAGGAATTTTGACTTAACTTGGTGGTAGGTCAGCCAAAGCTAAATCCCGCCTTTGGGCTGCATAACCCAATCATGTGGGGTGATTACATGATGTTATATGATTATCCATTCAGGTAGGTTTTCATGCATATATGTGAATTTACGTATACAGATAAATTCTTTTATGTGTGTGTATATATCATATGATTTATGTATACAAAGAAACTTACTACGACAAAGTATGTATTTTCCAGATATATAGGTGTGAGTACAGTTTTACATGATTTCTCAAGTTAAAGTTAATTATTTAATGGATGAGTTTTTGATACACTAAAACTCATGTTGCCACACACTGGTAATAATCTATTTCGTCTTACTGGAAGGTCTCTCACCCCATGATTATCCAATATTTTTCAGATGTCATGTGGAGTATAACAATGATCAGAGTAGCGCAGTGAAGCGTGGATGGGATAGAAGGTAGTGTTTAGAATTGTATTATTTTATTTATGTTTTAATGAGTTCATATCTTTATTGTGATAATGTGATTGATATTGTTATAATGGGATGGTTTAGTACTCTAGTAATTTGCATTTAAGGTCTTCCGATGTCTGTATCAGTAAATATTCAAGTTATTACAGATGGTATTAGAGAAATTGAATGAAATTTTTCAGGTCGTCACATTCACTTTCAAGAAAATATTTTGAATCATGTCCACTCATAATGAATACTCTTCTGAACTTAATAGCAATTTAATTGTTAAGAGCATTTATCCAAATTCGCGTCGTAAGCTCTTGTCTTTAAAATTCAAATTATTTAGAGCTTCATATCTTTTCAATGTAACGAATGGCTAAGATGATTATGCTAGGTTTCAATTAAAAGAAAGTTCAAAATTCAAGGAAATATGTGCACGTGTAGTTAAAATTTAAAACCATTCAAACTGGCGCCTCTCACGCATTGAGATTCATAAGACAAGAGGCAAATATTGGCTTAGAACACTTAAAGAGATATTTATTGTGACTTTTTGGTCCAATAAGCCCAAGAACTTAAAGCCAAGCTTGAACCATTGAAAATCTTAGAAATCCTGGCTAAAGTATTTGAAAAATAAGAGAAGGCATAAGATGGATTAGTGCATAACTCAGGGGGAGTATTACTCGTTATAATTTCATGGACTTATTTAATGCTCTCATAATTATATCTTGTGCCCATATGCCTTTATGAAAAACAACACTAAACTATACTCATAACTATCCATTGTTCCATAGTGTTTTATCTTTAATGGATGGTTTTATATAAGAACTGTTATTTGAACTACTGGAATGCACGTTTGTGATGAATGCCTCCTCCATGGCTAATGCAGTGTATTGTGTATTATGTGCTAATAGTGGATATAGGTTCTCGCATGCTTGAACTGAATGGAACCTGCATGATGCAGAGTATTATGAATTGCTTGCTTAAATCTATCAGGTATATTTGCATGATTTTTTATGAAAAAATGTCCAATTTATAGACAGCATGCTGCCGAGGTTTTGTTAAAATTTTCCTAAAATAAAACCATGTGATAAGATGATTATGATAAAATTAATAGTCAAATATTTTTGAAAGGATGAGTCAAAACTAAATGAATATTAAACTTCATCCTTACATAATCATCGCCTATTCAGGAGAGTTGTGCTCCATCCTTATAGGAAGAACATAAAGGACTCATATGTATCACACATATTTAGCTTTTTGAATATTGAGGCTCTTCTTGAAACCTGAACATCATATCCAGCTCTTAAATATATATATATGATTAGATATGGATTGTTCTTAGGGTTATGAACATTAAATCATACCTTAGTATATCTTTTCTAATGCATCTATAGTCTATAGGGAGACTATACTGGTCAAGTGATAAAGATCGTTTAATCGATACTTAGTATACTTATTTGTTGAGATATGGATCGTATAATGAAGATGCATAGCAGAAATAAACACAACAAGTAATTAACACAACCAAAAAAAATAACAACACAGATTTACATGATTTGGCAAAGCCTACATTCACGGAAGCAATGACACACAAATCTCACTAAGAAATTCACAATATACACAATACACTTCTCAAATGATCACTCACCCTTCAATATATGCCTAGAACAACATATATAGAAGTTCCTCGAAGGTTTCCCCCCGTTTACCCAATGACCCAACGTTCAAAAATTAAAAATTCATAAAAACTGCTCACAACCCAAGCGCTGTTCGTCGACGAGTACATAGCTTCGTCGACGATCTACTTAAGACAATTCTTCGACGATAACAGGATTTCGTCAATGAGTCCAGAACTCTTAAATATACTGCTCTTGGTACTTTCTCGTTGGTGATTTTAGAACCTTCGTCGACGAGTCCTTTCTATCATTTCGTCAATGAACACAGGGCATTCGTCAACGATCTTCTACTATGCTGGCCTTTCATATTTTTCTCTCTTCCTTCTTTGCTTAATAAAACTGAAGTATAAAAGCGACAAACAACAATCTCCACCTTGGCGATTATACGCCCCTTATGAGAATCTCAAAAACATGAACTACTCCACCTTGAACTTGAAAACGTTAGGTTGGGCTTGTCTCCCTTCTATCACTTGGAGACATGGAGTAAGTCCAAGCAATGCTTGAACTTCTATGAAGTAACTGATTTGGTTAGAATATCTACTGCATTTTTAGACGTGTGAACTTTCTCCAACACAAGTTCACCCGAAGCAATCAATTCCCGAACCCTGTGGAATCTTACATCAATGTGCTTGGTTCTAGCATGGTATACCTAATTCCTTGCCAAGTAAATGGCACTCTGACTATCACAATGTAGCACCATACCATCTTGTTGTAACCCTAGCTCACTCACTAAACTAGTAAGCCATAAGGCTTCCTTTACAGCCTCGGCAACTGTCATATACTACACCTCAGTCGTGGACAATGCACCAAAGACTGTACCATGGATCTCCAATATACCGGTCTTCCTACAAAGGTAAACACATATCCCATTGTAGACCTTCTGTCATCCATATCCCTAGCATAATTTGCATCAACAAACCCCATAACTAAAGGACAACCATGTTGCTTGTCGAACATGATGTCATATCCCGATGTACCCCGCAAGTATCTGAGTATCCTTTTTACAACTTCCCAATGTTGCCTTCCTAGATTAGGGAGGAACTTGCTCACCATGCTAACCACATGAGCCAAATCTAGTCTCATACATACCACGACATACATTAAACTCCCCATAGCACTAGCATAGGGGACCTTTGACATGTCCCGGATTTCCTCTTCCGAACTTGGGCAATCTACAGTAGACAACTTGAAATGATTCGCTAGAGGTGTACTCACCGGTCTTGCATCAGCCATACAAAACCTCTCCAATACTTTCTATACATAACTGCCCTGAGATAGGCATAATCTCCCTACAGTCTTGTCTCGAAAAATCTCCATCCCAAGTATTTTCTTGGTTGAACCAAGATCCTTCATGTCAAATTCCTTATGCAGCAGGTCCTTTAACTGATTTACTTCAATTAAATCTTTTGCAGCTATCAACATGTCACTGACGTACAATAACAAGAAAATAAGAGAACCATCATCAAGTTTGTTCACATAAATGCAGTAGTCATACTCATACCTTTTATACCCAATTTTGATCATGTAGGAATCAAACCATTTATACCATTGCCTTGAAGACTATTTCAACCCATAAAGAGATTTCTTCAACCTACAAACTAAATTTTATTTTACCAGTTCAATGAATCCCTCTGGCTATACCATGTAGATTTGTTCATCTAAGTTACCATGAAGAAATGCCGTCTTCACATCCCTTTGTTCCAAATGAAGATCATAATGAGCTACCAACCCCAACACAATTTTGATAGAAGTATATTAGACTACTGGAGAAAAGATCTCATCATAATCTATTTCCTTTTTCTATGAGTATCCTTTTGCCACCAACCATGTCTTGAATTTCTCTCCTTCCTTTTTTGAAATTGCCTCCTTCTTACTATATACCCATTTGCAACCTATTGGTCTCTTCCCATCTGGAAGCTCCATTAATTCCCAAGTTTGGTTCTTATGTAGTGATTCCATCTCCTCAATCATCGCTCCCATCCACCTATCTTTCTCCTAGTCGTGAACTGCCTCTTGAAAAGAAGTTGGATCGTTGCAACAAATAAGGAAAGCATAAGATACTAACTCATCAAAACCATACCTTGATGGAGGCCTGATAGTGCGTCTGGATCTTCGTATAGGAATATCGTCAACTTGCTGGTTTCCCGAGCTAGAGCTCCCTACAACTGTAGGACCATGATCATTTTTTTTGCCCTGAGCTTCCAACTCCACCTGCATAGCATGTTCATCACTGCCCCAGCTTTCTGGCTCCTATTTCTGTTTATCAAACTCTTGAGTAGGCTTCACCATAACCTTCTCATCAAAGACTACATCCGTACTGAAATTAGGAATAGCTTCCCAAAAGGGGGGGGGGGTGAATTGGCTTTTAAAACTTTCTTTTAACTTCTTTTAAGAATCCTTAACTTCTTTATTTCTTTTAATCAATTCTTTAACTTGTTTGTTTAATTTCACCAATCACACAACAACTTAATCTCTTTAATCAACCACACAGCTAATAAAACATTCAAACAATTAATCACAATCTCCACACCAACACAACCACACTTTATTTATCAAATACAAGTTCACTGCAGCATTATTAAAATGATGAAATCATTCAAGATTTAGCACTCTTGGAATACAAACACTATCCAATCAATCTCAAGCTTTTATACCATTCAATCACAATATACCTTTTGTTGTCAACCCTGGATATGAAATTGTAAGCCCTGTATATATGGTTTTACTTCTTCAATATGATGTGCAATATAACATTCAATCAACACAATATCTACACTCTTCTCAATATTTAGAACTCAACTAAACTCTTGGTAAATTTATCTTTGGGATGTTAACCAAGTAACGTACTCCCATATGGTTTCCACAAGATATGGTGTAACCAACGTACTCCCTTTCGGTTTCCGCAACCCAAATCAAAATTAAACCTTAAGTTTGTTTGATTTCCAAATATATGTAGTTTATATGATTTTCAAATTTAAACCATCCACGCAATTTTAAATATGCACTAAAAATAAAGAGTAAGGGAAAGAGAGAATAAGATGGAGAATTTTACGAGGTTCAGCTTATACCCAACCTACGTCCTTACCTTTGACAAACCACCAAATGATTCACTAGTTCAGTTCCATTGACGGATGGAACAATACCGATTACAACACTCCTTGGTTAAGGCTAGAGCCCGCCTTCTCCAAACGATATTCCCTCGTTTGGTCACTCCTTACATAGGCTAGAGCCCGCCTCTCTAAGCAATGTCCCCTTACTTAGCCAACAATCCAAACAACCATTGGAATGTCAAAGAACTATAAGAAACACAAGATAAGATCTATATACAAATATACTCTCTCAAAGAGCAAGTTAGTACAATTTCAGCACTATATACTTTGAATGTAAAATATCAATATGAAATACAATGAAGTTTAAGTGTAGAATTCACCAATATCCTTCTTAGAAGAGGATTAGCAATAGGAATTCAAAGGAGGAAGGATTAGCACTTCAGAATATCTCAGCAAAATAGATTTGCAATGAGTGAGCAAGATAGCTTTGAAAGAGCAAGAGTGCTTTCAGCTTTACAAGCAGATTTTTCAATTCTTGGATATATTTTGATTTGCAAAACCATGTATTTATAGGATTTCAAACTTGTTTCCATGTTGCAAAAGTTTCCTTTGAGAGTTTTCCAAATTTTTAGAAAGTTTGGAGTTCAAACAGCTAAAATTTAAAAATAAGAGTTTTAAATTTTTTGCTCGTTGAACGGAGTTTAGACGTCTGAAGTTGTGAGTTCAGACGTCTGAACTGCTACTACCTTCTATATATTCTATTCATAAAATTTTTAGACGTCTGAACTTAATCTTCAGACGTCTAAGGTTAGCTATTCAGTCATCTGAAGTCCCTCCCATGAATAATGTTCAGATGTTTGATAGCAGTGACCCCACTTCAGTGTTTTGGCCATAACTTTTTCTGTATAACTCCAAATTAGGTGATATTGGTGTCAAAGAAAAGCTAAGATAAAATATTACAACTTTAATGTTAACCACTTTTTAAAATAATGAGTTTATGATAGATAAAAAATCACCTCAATGTGGCTACATAAAAACTGACAGCAATTGGAAAAACTCTTTTTGATGCTTTTCATTCCAAAAATGAATCTAACCTTTTTAAAATAATTTTTGACTTTATAAAAATATTTTCCAGATATTTTAAAAGGTATTTAGGTCCAAGAAGTTAACCTAAGAGCTTCAAAATATTTCAAACGATATTTTAAACATTTAAGTACTTATATGAAAACTTCTAAGACTTTAACATTTTAGATTCTTGAGTCTTCATGCTTTGTCCTTGGATTGAGTCCATCTTTTCTTCAAGCTTTCATATTCTTTAAGCTTCCTTACTTTTCTTTTCTTTGGCTCTTTTGACTTTAACATTCCTTGGCATGCATGACCTCATGTTCTTGAAGGTTTAATATATCATCTTTAAATCCATGCTTTCCCCCTTTTAAGCTTCATTTGATCCTTGTAAGCACTTTGACCTTACGTTCTCATATGTGAACCCTAAAATAACATTACTCACACAAATATGTTAAATTCCACTTGTTTGTTAGCATCAAAACACGATAACAAGATTTTAAGCCTTATAAGGCCAACACCTACTGATCACCAACTTGTTTGTCACTAGGTCCCACAGGTTATACCCTTTTACACCTTTTGGATATCCCAAAAAGATGCAACAACGAGACTTCAGGTCAAGCTTAGACCTCTCCTCACTAGACACGTGGACATAGGCTGGACACCCGAATACCTTCAATCCGGAGTAGTTTACTGCATTTTCCATCCAAACCTCTTCTGCCACTTTACTCGCTAGTAATGCCCTTGGTGATCAGTTTTCCAGAAAACAAGTTATACTAACTGCCTCAGCTCAGAAGTTCTTTGGTAGCCCTGCATTCAATCTGAGACACTAAGCCCTATCAACAAAAGTCTAGTTTATCCGTTCTGCCACACCATTTTTTTTAGGTGTCCGGCGAACTGTAAAATGTCTCTTAATGCCCTGCTCCGTACGAAACTACATAAATTGAGAATCAACGTACTCGGTCTCATTATCTGACCTTAAGTATTTGATTCTCCTCCCTGTCAAGTTTTCCACTTTAGCCTTCCAAATCTTAAACTTGGCAAACGTACTAGATTTGTGATGTATCAAGTAAACCCAAACCTTCCGTGAGTAATCATCAATGAAACTCACATAATACACATGTCATCCCTTTGATGCAACTCTAACTAGGCCCCAAACATCTGAATGTACATAGTTAAGAATATCCTTTGTCTTGTGAATGGCAAGTTTAAACTTTGCCCTGTTCTGTTTTCCAAGAACACATATCCTGTAAAATTCCAGTTGATATGATTTCAAGCCCTTCAAGAGTTTCCTCTTGTATAGTTCCTTCATGCCATCTTCCCCTGTTGACCTTATAGGTCACGCCCATTTTTGATAATGACAAATACTCTTGTATTTAATAAATATTTAGCTCATGTGCAGGTTCATATTAGCATATCATCAATGGCACGAGAAAACTCAAAGCTTGAAGACCAGTTCGTAATTTCAGTTGTAATATATTTAGTGGTCTATTTGATCTGTAATAGTAATTAGGACATTTTATTTGTAATAAGCACACACAACACATGCATGGTTTATTTTGTAAGCTCAAACCAAATCATAATGCAAAATGACCTTAATGTGACCTTAGGGTTTTCCCTTTGGTTGACCTTCGGTCAATCGACACTGGACTTTTTCGATGTCTTCAAATTGGCCCTCAAGTGACCTTAGAACATACACATTTACACATATATTTGTTAGTCACTTGAATAGGGCTTGTTTGTTTCGATACGAGACCAAAATACACACAAGGTGCACTTCCGGTCGACCAACCAAGGTAGTTCAAAAGGCCCGGGTCGACCGAAACCTCCCTGGGTCAAAAGTTTGACCATCTGGTCGATCGAACCAAGTAGTTCAAAAGGCCCTGGTCGACCGAAACCTCCCTAGGTCAAAATTTTGACCATCTGGTCAACCGAACCAGGTAGTTCAAATGCCCTGGTCGACCGAAACCCCCTAGGGTCAAAAGTTTGACCATTTGGTCAACCGAATCATTTTGTACTCCAACTGCCTGGTCGATTGGAGGGTCCTCGGGAGAATTCCCAGTGGTCTGGTCGACCGAACCAGCTAGTACAAAATGGCCTGGTCGACTGAACCTCGGAAAATTGGGAAATTTCTTTCTCTTGGTCGACCGAGACCTTAATTCAAAAGTCCCCTAGTCGACCGAACCATATGAGTCTTGGTCGATCGAAACTGATCTGGTCGACCGAACCTCTCGGGTTGCCATAATTTTTACTGTGGATAAATAATTTTTAAACAGGGTTAAAATAGTTTAAGTGTCATTAAACTTTTCCAACAATCCCTAATAGGTCCCCAACGATCAAAAATTTTGGTATGTCTATATATACTCTTTCATATGGGAGAATTAAGCATCGATTAGAAAATATACTTAAAAAATTCTCTCTCAAGCTAAAAACATCCTACTTCTCATACTCTTGCTAAATCCACTCAAACTTACCTTCTCTATCTTTTTGTATCATCTGTAAGTGCATTGAGTGATATTGTTTAGAGGTTTGCTCTTATTGTTTAAAGTACTTTGAATCGATTTGTCATACGAGAGCATAACCAAAGTATTCTTAGGAGGCTTTTCTAATAAGCCTATCCTAAGAAGACTTGATAAACTTCTGAGTGTTGCATTCTCATTGCAATAACTTAGGAAGTTTGTATTTGCCTTTGGCTTGCAAAACTATTTTCAAATGTATTCAAATATCTTGTGGTATTCATATTGATATTCTTGTGCAAAGATATTTGTGTGTGTTATATTAATCTTTGTGGCAATATCCATTCAAATCTATATCATTTGCTGAAATACAAAGATTACATATATCTTGCAATCCAAGCATATACATATTTATGTGATTGAGACATTCTATTAATTGATATTCGCGAGGCTTGTTTGATATTCTGTGTGAACACGTTTGATTGAATATTTTGAAATACACAGATTATTATTGATACTCTCACATACTCACTACACTGATAGAAAACATCTTTGAGAGTTAAACTATCCAGACCACACTGAGCTTACATTATTAAATCATCTGTGGTGTATGTGATATTGTGCGCATTTTTGGTACAAATTTGCTTTACGTGAAAGCACCCATACATTGTACCTTTTGATTGTATATCTGAGAGATTCCAGGCGTGGCCTGAGGGGGAGGTAATCCAGCCCGGTAAGGATTGGTGTAAAGGTTGATGTCAGCCCTATGATAATTTGACCTGGTTGTATAGGTGCCGCTCCACCCGTTTAAGTGAGCAAGTTATTATGATAATTCTTGTGCTGGTTAGCCAAAGCGAGGACGTAGGCAGTTGGCCGAACCTCGATAACATATTTGTGTGTCACCCTTTATTTACTGCTTTCTGGTGCTTGTGCGATTAATTAAACTGCTTCATTTAATTTCTGATATATTTATACTATTCGTATTAGATTGACCGTAGGGTTGTGAACATACTGCTGTTAGGAGGAATACCTAGGGGATAAATTTTAAAAATACCAATTCACCCCCCCTCTTGGGATCACGGTAAAACTAACATCCCCCATATGCCCGAGGTACATATGCCACAAGACGATCTCATTCGATTCAGCATCCACGACTGCAACTCCACCTACAACGGTAGTTCCCTAAAACGTGTAAATATTTCCATCCAGTTTCTGCCCTTTCATTACAGTTAGATTACCTTTCCATACCATCAAGACTCCACCTTTGGACTTGTAATTGAAACCATTACAATCCAAAGTGCCAAGATATATTAAACTCTTTTTCAACTCAGGTATATGTTTTACATTACACAATGTTCTTATAGCACCATCAAACATTTTTATCTTTACATTTCCTATGCCAACGTTCTTACAAGAAGCATGATTACCCATAAGAACTGATCCAGAATTCACTAACATGTAAGTGCTGAACCACCCCTTGTTCGAAGTCATATGATAAGAATATGCCGAGTCAAGTATCCAAGAGTTCGTTAGATTATCTGACTCCACTGAAACTGATAGAACATTACCATCCGCTAAATCTTCTTCTTGAACAATATTCACATATTTTGAAATCCCCTTATGCTTTTCAACATTTCCCTTCTTCCAGTCTGGACTCTCCGGTTTCACATGCCCCTTTTACCGCATTTATAACATCGGATTTTCGTCTTCTTCTTGGATTGATTTCATAATTTTTGACTAGATCAATTCTTAAACTTTCCTTTGCCTCGATCATTACTACCCTTTACTACAAGTCCTCCTTCATCACATATTTTCAACCTTTGATGAAAATTTAACAAGGCACTTGTTGCCTCTTCCAGATTAAGAGTCTATTTTCCCCAAGTAAGAGTGGTCACAAGATTTTCGTAGGTATGAGTCAAGGGTAAAGAATTTAACAACATAAAAGCCTTGTCATCCTCATCAAACTTTACATCAGCCCTTATCAAATCACTAATAATTTGATTAAAAGCATTGATGCGTTGATCCAGACTTGATCCTTCAACCATCCTAAGCCAATATAAACGTTGTTTAAGAAAAAGTTTGTTATTGAGGGATTTAGACATGTACCGACTTTCTAACTTTTTCCAAATAGCAACTCGAGAATCCTCCTCCATCACCTGATAAAGAACTTCATCGACCAAACATAAGTGTATTGTAGATGCTGCCTTTGCTTTCAAATCTACTTATGTTGCCTCATCCATTCCTTCCGATTGAGTATCAAGAAAAACCTTAGCCATTCCTTGTTGCACAAGAATATCCTTCACTCTTCTTTGCTATAAACCAAATTTTTCAATTCCATCGAATTTGACAACGTCAAATCTTACAGAAGACGATCCCGATGCCATAACAACAATCGCTCTGATACCAATTTGCTGAGATATGGATCATATAATGAAGATGCACGCGGAAATAAACACAACAAGTAATTAACACAAAAAAAAAAAAAAACAACACAAAGATTTACGTGGTTCGGCAAAGCCTACATCCACGGAAGCAATGACACACAAGTTTCACTAAGAAATTCACAATGTACACAATACACTTCTCAAATGATCACTCACCCTTCAATATATGCACATGACAACATATATAGAAGTTCCTCGGAGGTTTCCCTCCATTTACCCAACCACCCAACGTCCAAAAATTCAAAATTTGGAAAAACTGCTCCCAGCCCAGGCGTTGTTCGTCAACGAGTACAGGGTTTCGTCGATGATCTACAGAAGACAATTCATCAATGATAACAGGCTTTCGTCGATGAGTTTAGAACTCTAAAATTTTCTACTCTCAGTACTTTTTCGTTGACAATTTCAGAACCTTCATCGACGAGTCCTTTCTATCATTTTGTTGACGAACATAAGGCATTTGTCGACGATCTTCTGCTATGCTGCCTTTTCATGTTTTTCTCTCTTCCTTGTTTGCTTACTAAAACTGAAGTATAAGAGTCACAAACAACATTATTCTTACGATTAATTGATTATACTATTTTGCACTCAAACCAAAATTAATCTTTGATAAGTATAAGCACTTAAAAGCATCTAAGCAACTACTCAACTTCATAGGGGGAGCATCTAAAAATAATTTCTTACCTTGTTATGCTCACCAATAATTTTTTCTTAGATCTAATGTTGAACTATCAGTGGCATGTGCTTAATTATAATGATTTTATTGAAAATCTTGATTTGAAATATATTGCTTAGCCACAGTGTCTTAGGTTCTGCCATGTGATCCTTGGTTTCAAATTGTTTTGATATTTTTAGGATCCATATGGTTGCTTGTTTTGGTTATTTTATGACTTGTGCTTAAATGTTTATCTAGAACAATGATGCTTGTTTGAGCCTTGCGTTAAAGTTTCCTTTTCAGCAAGCATTGTCCCCAGTACTTTTTGAAAACATCAAAGGGGGATTTTTCAAATGTTTTATGGCAAGATATGCTTCAAGAACAAAATTTTTTTATATCTTGTATTATTATTATTATTATTATTATTATTATTATTATTATTATTATTATTATTATTATATTGCACAACTGGTCTGTTGATTAAATGTGAAAATACATGCAACTAGTTAGACTGTATTTATGCTCAAACCTAATATTTGCTATCATATGATGCATGTTCTGAACTCAATTTTATTTTTTATTTTTTTTTGCGGGTCTTATGCATTGTTTTAAAATGCAATGGTTTGTGCATATTTCTGGTCTAACTAAGTTTATCATGTCATTTTTAACCTAAATGACCAGTTATAATGTTGTGTATGTTTGCTTCCAAAATTTTCAATCAACAGTAAAATATTTTTACGCCCAAATGTTTTTTATATTCCTATGCCCAAATATTATATAAAAAGGAGGGAGTGTTTTTTTTATTTAAAAAAAGAGGGAGAATTTGTTTAAGGAAAATGAAAATTATTTTAGAAAGGGAGAATGTTATTTTCAGCTAAGACTATTGTTTTTTTCCTTAACTTAACCCTTTTGCTGATACCAAAAAGGGGAGAGGGAAAGCAAAATGATGATCGTCTGAGTTATATTGCATGCTACATGTATATGCTTCATTGTCAAAACTAACTGCATTCATTTGAAATGACTTCTTCTGAAAATATTCCTGAGTTGTGTACTACTTATTTTTAAAGAATGCATATTGTTAGGGGGAGCCTTTTCAAGCTTATCCTAAATTAGCTATTGAGTGTGTCATCATAAAAAATGAGGAGATTGTTGGCTTTTTGACTCTAATCCCTGTTTTGATGCTGACAAAGAACTCGGATCTAATGTGTGTGCCTAATACTTGAACAGGTTAATTATTCAGAACACACACATGGAAGAGGGAAATAGAAGCCTGAATGGACTTAAAGATTATGCAATTTTGGTGCATTCCATAAAGAGCAGAGGAAAAGAAGACATATTTTTTATTGTTGTAATGCATTTTAGTGGTCTGTAATAATGCATGTCATGTATGATATGAATGATAAATTTAGTAATGACCATAGACTGATCGTAGGGAATCAAATAGGACCATAGACTGACCATAGAAGACCAACACTTTTCATGAGAAATATTTTCATATAAAGCTAATATCATATAAAGTTTTAAAATGAATCTAGGGTCAAAAAAGGGCGAACATTAATTTTACAAAGATTTCGGTCGACTTGGATTTTTAGGCTTAATTAAAATGCTAGGCCAACCGACCCTTCACACTATAAAACAACTCAATCGACCAAACACTGGCCAAAATTCAATGTTTGACTTAGCTTGGTCAACCAACCATTTTTGAACGTCGTTTCCATGGTCGACTGAACCCTAGACCTATCCTTTTCACCTCCCTTGACCGATCGGCCTCCTTAGTTCAAAAAGCCTTCAACCGATCGACCATAAAGAACCAGAAGACCGGGCTTAGCCCCGATCGACCGAACCTATGAAGGTTCGAAATTGCCCTTGGCTCGGCCGATCGACCCTTTCCTCAACCAGTCGAACCCAATTTTAAATTCAAAAATTCCTCCAAGTGGTCAACCGATCGACTCAAGCACTGGTCAACTGAAACTCTCAGTTTCCAAGAATTTTTCAACATTAATCACATTTAAATTTTAATTAAACAATTTTAAAAATTGTCATCGTGTCCTTAACGGTTATAATTTTCCCAGAATCTATAAATACCCTCTCATTACTCAATTTTAAAACCAATACTTATATTATAATTCTCTCAAATATTTTTGTGATTTATATTTCATACTCTTTCATACTTCTATTTTGAAAATCTTTTCAAGAGAGCATTCACCTTGGGCATTCATTTTTCCATATCAAAATCATTTTTACTCTCACTTAGCTTACATTTTTCAAAATTATTCTTAAGAGTAAGACTATAGTTTCTCCCACATATTTTATTTGATAAATATCTTTGGGAGTAAACTTCATATAGCTTGTGAATCTTGCACATTTATTGCAAGATTCCGAAGGCTCACTAATCCTTATTGCAAATATTTATTTTGAGCAAATACCCTAGGCTTCTGCTATATTTATTTTGAAATATATTTTTGAGAAAATCTTTGGGTAGATTAAGAGTACCTTAAGCATATTTTTTTTATTCACATATCTTTGCTTGAAAAGGTCTCTCATTTTTTTGAGCATAAATTATTTGAAAGCAAAACCCTAGGTTCTCCTATACTTTGATTGAAAATCTTTTTGGAGAAAATTTTTATTAGGGTTCAAATCTTTGGTTCAAAGATTTATTTTGAGAAAAATACCTATACTCACTTGAGCTTTATCTCAGATCGTGTGTGAGTGTATTGAGCTTAAATTTGTACATATCTGCGTAGTATAGAAGCATTTCTATTGTACACAAAATTTCATATTTGTTGTATTCCAAACGTGGCCTGAAAAGGGAGACTAGCCCTGTGAATAGTCTCAAATAGACTTAGACCCAGTTAAGAAAGTCCCGGATTGGTTCAGACCTTGTTAGGAGAACTAGGAGGTGTACCTTCCTATGAAAGGGTGTACGGTGTTGGCTCTACCCGACAAGTAAGCTAGGGACTCTCCGCCCCATATGGAGAGTGTAAGTGGCATCGCTCTGACCAGTTAAAGAGAGGATTAGTGAATCCTTGAGTTGCGGCTTAAGGCGGGGACGTAGGCTGGTTTGGCCTAACCTTGATAACAAATCGGCTCTCTCTGGCTCTCTTATCTATTTTATTTCCTGTACACGTATGTTTATATTTGACTTATTTTGAGTAGTGTGCATGATTTAGATATTTCCATATATTGATTGTTGAATTGGTAAACGCTTAGAAAGACCCTAGGTTATGCAATATTGATTGTGATTCGAAGTCAACTTAGGAAGAAATTTTTAAATACTCAATTCACCCCCCCTTTTGGGAATACACCATCCCTAACAAAATTGTTGTGTTTGATTTCTCTCTCCCTACACTATTTATTTTTCTGCATATGTATGTTTTTTTATTTATTGTCATGATTGATTTACATACATGCTTTAAATTTTGATTGGGATATTATCGATGAATCGATAAAATAATTAGAAAAAGTTTTTAAATTCCAATTCATCCCCCCCCCCCCTTCTTGGGATTACACTATTCCTAACAATATTTGCTCAAAACGGTAATAAATCGCGTTGTTAAAAAGTTAGCCACAAACCTTCGGTCGCCCGAACCATTAAGAAATTGAATTTCAAAACAGGAAGTAGCACTTTGGTCACCCAAACATGTTCAATCAGTTGGACTATTAGTTTGGTCTCCCAAACCTCCACTATCTAGATTATTTTCAATGGCAGTGCCACTTCGGTTGCCCGAACCTCGGAGTTTAGTCACCCAAACATACAGATTCCAAACCGGTTTATTCAGTTCCTTATGAAATTCAATATTCTTTATTTCAAAACTCATTTGTGTTCTTTTAAAACATATTTCAATTTTGAAAAGACACTTTTCAAGTTTTAAAAATAGGTCTCTAAGTCCAATTATCTCCTAAGAGCTTCATACACAGTCTTAATATGGAGAGGCACTTCCATGAGACTCCTAAAAAAATACATATTAAATAGACGATGTGTCCTTATGTTCTTAAAGCTTTATCTTCATTCAAGCTTAAGCCAATCTTCATTTAGCTTTAGGTCTTCATGGCTTTTAAGCTTTAAGTATGATCCATTTGTGCTTGTAAAATCTAATACCTGTAACTTTACTTGAAGCACAATTAGAATCTTTTGTTTGTTATCATCAAAACATAGATGAACCCTTGTTAGGCCGACACTTAAATTCCTTTCCCCTACACTAAAATATTAACATTTGATCTTTCAATCTTTATCTCCTCAACTTCACTGAATCACCCGAACACTCAAATCTTAATGTGTTGTTGCTAAACTTGAGGAAATTATACAAAGAAAACAAATGAGGTGATTAAATTTAGAAAGTCTTAAAAATGGTGCATCATATTACAACATAGCAAGTCTCCTTAGTAGGGTTTGGCACGTATATTGTGATTGGTTTAATTCACATGAAAGGCTCCAATTGATAAACGGGAAACCCAAAATCAAGGATTATAAGAGTTAGTTATTATTGGATTAACATGGAGACTATTTGCATTGATTATATAAGAAAGTGTTTTAGGCTTTAAAATTTTGGTTAAATGCAAATAATGATAAGACTCCTTTTAATGATAGGGAGAATTGAAAGCAAAATAAAGTTTGAAAAAATGGAGATCTTATTTTGAGATAAAAATGGGGAGAATTTTGAACAAAAATGCAAAATGAATAATCTTAGATCAAAAAGGGAGAGAATGTAGAGCAAAATACAAAATACATAAACTTAGGTCAAAAAGGGGAGAAATTAAAAGCGAAATTGAAAGCTGAGAGGGCATATAACAAAAATTGAAAATACTATGCTTTGAAATCAAAAGCTGTAATGCCCCGGCCCTTTATACGGCCCCAAAGTGCTACTACACCTGTATAACACACCTGTTTCTGATAAGTATACATATACAACCCACCCTGAAAGGGACATACAAGTGTTTCATACTGATCTGTATTCTCATGCGCAGCAGAAAACATAAACATTCATATGGAATCTAATCGAAATACTAGAGTATCTAATTGTATCCTTACATACATTCATGCGTACTTAAAACATAACCTATCCTTACATTCCCCAAAAAGACACTCTGAACTAAGTTCAGTACATATACAAAACACTTACGTAAACTACAAACAACACTACACTCCAAGTCCCTCTATCCACTAAGATCGATGCCCTGCATAACCTAAAACAAAGGTTGTATGTTGGGGTGAGATATTTCTCAGTAAGGTGGAAGATATTATATCAGTGTGTGACAACATGAGTTTATTCCAGTTGCTAGCAGTTACATAGATAACACATTCTCAATACTATAATATAGGAGATATATATACATGATTTAAAAACAAAAATGGGCAAAGTCACAGATTTGAGTACTGGGCGGAGGGATTGTACATTGTACAGGAATTATATATATAATTCCTTCCCGAGGTTAGGGTAGGGTATAGGCCCATACACTATAAATCCCTCTGCCCGGTACTCAAACCTATGACTTTGCCCATTTTTGTTTTTAAATCATGTATATACATATTTAGAACACTGTCCAGCTATGAAACATCATAACTATGCCAACACTACCCCATGGCACGGGTTATGCGATGATAAAGCACTGATCAAGCCCTACCTTGCGCAGGCACTGTCAGGCATCAGCCATATTATAGTCCAACTGAACCTCCTCCACATGGTCCTTTAATTCACTAATGGCCCTTCGTGCTAGTCGACTATCTCGATACCCACACTGAAAAATATATGTGTGGTTGCACGATACCTGATTATAGCAACAGTACCACACTTAAGCTTTTTAAGGCTTCCATAATAACGTTGAGCTTTTTAAGGCTCTCTATGTAACAAGTTGCGGTCCCAACATCATATATACAATTTACTAGAAGACATATTAACCTGTTTTCAATTCATAAATCATCTGTGCAGTTCCAGTATTTTCACAAACTTATTCATTCATACTGTGGTATAAATCGGCACACACACACTCAGTTTAATCCTTTTCATATATAGAGCTCGATATCTAATCGACACTTGTTTTCCACATTTTCTAATAAAAAATTGGAACTCCAGTTCCTATATTCCATAAACATACATCTCAATTCAGTATAGTTCTATTTCATAACATATGTCACACTTATTTGGGTAAAAACATGCTATACATAGTATATGGTTCGAAAAATATCATTTGGATTGCAAACAAGGGTTTCAAGCATCTCCTACTTTAAGTTTAATGCAAATAAAGAAGTTTTGAGAAATTTGGAGTTTATACGCCAAAACTTTAGTTTATCAAAACCGTAAAAACTGAAAAATCAACACTTTTACCCAATAAAACTTTGCAAACAAGCAATCATAACGGGCATATAAACATAAGCTAACTTTCTAAAGGTTTAGTTTTCTAAAAATACTGATGTAAACGAATCCCCTTACCTTTTAACATAAAAATGAACCCGAGCGGCTCGAAACAGTGAACTTCTAAAACTTCAATCTGGTGAAAATGCGTATCTTAGCTATACCGAGGGTGAGAGAGACAAACGAGACCCAAAACGGAGCTCAAAAAGTCTTTTTAGTGAAAAAGCTTCGAAACCCTAGGAGTGAGAAGAGAGAGAATTAGATTTCTATAAAAAAAAAAATGAACTTGCTTCTATTTATAGGCAAGTAGCGCCAGAGGAAAACCGGCGACAGTTTCCCTTGTCACCACAAAATCGTGGCTGGTTTTGTAGTTGACCTACCCATTTGAACCAAAATCAGGGATGGCTTTTCCTTGTCTTAGAAAATCGTCCACGGATTTGTTCCAGACTTGTCCAATTACTTCTTTTTCTCTCATTTTCTTTTCTTTCCATCTTTTATATTTTTTTTCTTTTATTTTCTGGGTTTAGGTTCCTACAAAAGCATAATTAAAAGTCTTATGCTTTAAAATCAAAAGCTGGGTGAGCATAGAACAAAATGAAAATTTTATAGCAAGAAAATAACTTGAAGCAAAATAGAAGTCTTATCTGTTGATAATATCAAAGGGAAGAGAATTCTAGCCGCAAAATGGAGATTTAAAAGCTCTCATGACATTTGGTATTAGAAATATTATGAAAATTAAATTTATGTCATGAAGTTCAAAAGTCAAAGCTTACAAGAAATATTTGAAAATTCTTCTAAAGTCATACTATAATCTTTGAAGATGTTATGTTTAGATAACGTCTTTTGCTTATGTCAAAAGGGGGAGAATTATGAGCAAAATGATTATACTTGGTAGAACCATAAGCGAAATAATTTTGAATTCTAAGTCAAAAGGGGGAAAATTATGATGGTTAAATTTGGGGGAATTAATAAGAAAAATATATTTTGAAAGCTAGTTAAAATTGAGCATAAATGACTATAACTTAAAAAATTTTAAGTCTTATTCTCAATATGTCTAACATGCTTTATATTGCTTATCTTTATGTTTATGCATATTGTGAGGGGGAGACTTGTGAAGGCTACCTCATTTTGCTCCTTGTTAGTCATCATAAAAAAGGGAGAGATTATTGGCTTTTCTAGGTTTCATCTTGTTTTGATAATGACAAACCAAGACATCTAATTGTGCTACCAAGTGTGTTCATAGGTATTAAGGTATTAAGCATAATAAAAGATGCAAATTGGAAAGCCATGAAGCGTACAAAACAATGATATTTGGCTATGAACATAGAGCATATAAAGACCAGGCTTGAAAACTATGACTATGATTATGGTGCATATGAAGTCCAAGCTTGAAGAAATTAAAAGAATTTATTTCTTGTATTTTACAAATAAGACCTATGTGAGCACACTATCATTGATTATGTGAAGAAGCTCATAGATGACTTTAGTTGGACCCTAGGCACTCTATATTTCATTGAAAATCATTTTATAAATGTGCAAAAATTATTTCGAAGTATCAAAATCATTTTTGGAATGAAAAACCCCAAAATAAGCTTGTCCAAATCCCCTTCTTTTTTCTACCGCTACATTAATGAGCGATTTTCTCGCTCAATGACTTCTCATCTTCAAAAATGTTTAACACGAAAGTTGTGAGATATTTTCTTAACTTTCTTTTGATACCAAGATCGCCCTGTTTGAAGTTCTTTTAGCAAAACTTATGCCTCAAATACTGAAGAGTGTTTGCGGGTGAAATTGCCCAGAAATTCGGGCGACCAAATTCCCAATTCAGTCAACCTAAAATCATGGCAGAAGTGCTGTAATGACCATAAAATGGATAGTTTTCAAAATAATTAATTATTTTCAAAGCCAAACAATCATAAAACGGCTAGTAGACCATCTTGCCTATAAATACAAGATTTTTAACTTGTTTTTGTAAGAGAAGGAAAGAGATATATATCTATTAAACACATCCAAAGTTTTGTATCCTTATTTGAAAAATCATTTCAAACACTTTGAAAATTCCTTATTTATCTTTCAAGTGCTCACCTTCTAGATACTCCTTGAGCTTCATTTCATAATCATATTGAGAGTGTATTAGCTTACTATTTTCATTGTACTTATTCGCTCATTTGAGGAGCATTTTTTGTACATCTATTTTTGTTGATTCCACTTGTAAAGGTGTCTCCTCCGATTGAAGGAGAGAGGTAACTCCACCTACTGAAAGGAGAGAGGTGACTCGGCCTAGTGAAGGAGTGGGGTGTTCCGCCCAAGAAAAGGAGAGAGGTAACTTCACCTACGTAAAGAAGAGAGACATCTCTTCCTAGTGAAGGAGGGATTATAAAAGGCATCTCCACCTACTAAAAGAGAGAGGTTTTTTTACCTATTGAAGGAGTGCATAGTGGAATTCTCAAGTGAGTTGCTTGAAGTAAGGATGTAGGCAAGAATTGCCGAACCTTGTAAAAATATGGGTTTTATTCTCTCTTCCCTAATGTCTTTAAATTAAGCACAATTTATATTTGTTCATATTTTTGTGCATATTGATTGCATTTGCTCATTTAGAGCACGTGCTTAAATTGTGGTTATAATTGCTAAAACATTTGCATAAATTTTTTAAATACCCAATTCACCCACCCTCTTGGGACTACACCATTTCTGACACCCCGTTCTTACTTAAGAATAAATCTATTTGCCTTTTATTATACCCATTCTTGAAAGTTATTAAGTATATTTTCTCTTTTTATAAAACAAGTATTTAATATAATCAAATCGTAAAACATGAAAAAAATCTAATATTGTACTAGTAACTTCATTTTATCTCCACATCCATGACCTTCATGTATCCTCTCATATGTATCCTATATTATCCTTGTCAATGTGACCATTCAAATTGGCTCCTATGGATGTCTTTTCATACATTGGTATCCCTTGTAAAATACTATCCATATCCTCCCAAAATTGTCTTTTCAGATTTTCTGTTAAACCTATTGATGTGAACCTATGGGATCAGAATCCCTTGAACCCACAAAAAAATTGAAAACTTGCCCAAGAACATCAAGAATCAAGTCAAGATGATCTAGACCCATTGAAATCTTATTTCAAGAACCTAGATTCGGTGAGAACGCCACAAATGTTTAGCCTTTGATAAGTTCTTAGTTCATTTAAGAACAAGTAGAGAAAACTGAAAATTCTCTATGAAGAAAACTTCATTCACGTTTAACTTGAAGAGAATGTGGCTACAAGTCTATTTTTAAACCCCCTCCATGAAACCCTAGGGCTAAAATACATAGGCTAAACATCTCAAGCCCAAAACACCCTAAACTACACACCAACAACTAATAAAAGAAGCCCACCTGATAAATTAAATAGGTCCAAATGCCTACAACCATAGAAATATAAAATAGGTCCACACACCTATACTTAATGAAATAAAGAGTCTATACTAAACCACTAGACTATGTCACCCCCCTTCTGTAGCTTGTATCAGATGGATTAAAGTTAGTTCTTCTTCTTTCAATCCCATCTTGAATGTTGGAGTCTTGCTTGGTAAATTTGCAAATTCGGCCCAAGTGGATTGCACCAATCCTTGCATTGCTTCCTTAGTCTTCTTAACTCTTGACCTTGTGATTGGCCCATCTGGAACTTGCAATAGATCTTTAAGACTCGATCCACCATGGTGCCCATCACCTATCTGGGGAGCATATTGTGTGGGAGAGTCTTGTGATGGCTACCTCATTTTGCTCCTTATTTGTCATCATAAAAAAGGGAGAGATTATTGGCTTTTCTAGGTTTCATCCTATTTTGATAATGACAAACCAAGACATCTAATTGTGCTACTAAGTGTGTTCATAGGTATTAAGGTATTAAGAATAATAACATATGCATATTGGAAAGTCATGAAGCGTCCAAGACAATGATATTTTGCTATGAACATGGAGCATATAAAGATTAGGCTTGAAGACTATGACTATGATTATGGAGCATATGAAGTCCAAGTTTGAAGAAATTAAAAGAATTTATTTCTTGTATTTCTCAAATAGGACCTATGTGAGTACACTATCATTGATTATATGAAGAAGCTCATAGGTGACCTTAGTTGGACCCTAGACACTCTATATTTTATTGAAAATTATTTTATAAAAGTGCTAAAATTATTTCAAAGTATTAAAATCATTTTTGGAATGAAAAAACCCCAAAACAAGTTTGTCCAAATCCCCATATTTTTTCTAACCGCCGCATTAATGAGCGATTTTCTCTCTCAATGACTTCTTATCTTCGAAAATGTTTAATACAAAAGTTGTGAGATATTTTCTTAACTTTCTTTTGATACCAAGATCACCCTACTTGGAGTTTTTTTAGTAAAAGTTATGCCCGAAATACTAAAGAGTGTTCACGGGTGAAATTGCCCAAAAATTCGAGTGACCGAATTCCTAATTCAGTCGACCTAAAATCATGGCAGAAGTGTTGTAATGGCCATAAAATGGATAGTTTTCAAAATACTTAATTATTTTCAAAGCCCAACGGTCATAAAACAGCTAGTAGACCATCTTACCTATAAATACAAGATTTTTAACTTGTTTTTGTAAGAGAAGGAAAGAGATATATATCTATTACACACACCAAAAGTTTTTTATCCTTATTTGAAAAAAAATTTCGAATAATTTTCAAATTCTTTGTTTATCTTTCAAGTGCTCACCTTCTAGATACTCCTTGAGCTTCCTTTCATAATCATATTGAGAGTGTATTAGCTTGCTATTTTCATTGTACTTATTTGCTCATTTGAGGAGCATTCTTTGTACATCTATTTTCATTGATTCCACTTGTAAAGGCGTCTCCGCCAATTAAAGGAGAAAGGTATCTCTACCTACTAAAAGGAGAGAGGTGACTCAGCCTAGTAAAGGAGTGGGGTGCTTTGCCCAAGCAAAGGAGAGAGGAAACTTCACCTACGTAAAGAAGAGAGACATCTCCGCCGAGTGAAGGAGGGATTGTAAAAGTCATCTTCGCCTACTAAGAGAGAGGTTTCTCCGCCTATTGAAGGAGTGCATAGTGGAACCCTCAAGTGAGTTGCTTCAGGCAAAGACGTAGGCAAGGATTGGCACACCTTATAAAAATATAGGTTTTATTCTCTCTTCTCTAATCTCTTTAAATTAAGCACATTTATATTTGTTCATATTTTTTGTGAATATTGATTGGATTTGCTCATTTAGATCATGTGCTTAAATTGTGGTTATAATTGTTAAAACATTTGCATAAATTTTTTAAATACCCAATTCACCCACCCTCTTGGGACTACACTATTTCTAACACCCTGTTCTTAGTTAATAATAAATCTATTTGCCTTTTATTATACCCATTCTTGAAAGTTATTAATTGCATTTTCTCTTTTTATAAAATAAGTATTTAATATAACCAAATCGTAAAACATAAAAAATCCAATATTGTACTAGTAACTTCATTTTATCTCCACATCCATGACCTCCATGTATGCTCTCATATATATATATATATATATATATATATATATATATATATATATCCTATACTATCCTTGTCAATGTGACGATTCAAATTAGCTCCTATGGATGTCTTTTCAGACATTGGTATCCCTTATAAAATACTATCCATATCTTTTGAAAATAGTCTTTTCAGATTTTTTGTTAAACCTATTGATGTGAACATGTAAGATCAGAATCCCTTGAACCCACACACAAATTGAAAACTTACCCAAGAGCATCAAGAATCAAGTCAAGATGATCTAGTCCCATTGAAATCTTATTTCAAGAACCTAGATTCGGTGAGAACGCCACAAAGGTTCGGCCTTTGATAAGTTCTTAGTTCATTCAAGAACAAGTAGAGAAAACTAAAAATTCTCTATGAAGAAAACTTCATTCACGTTCAACTTGTAGAGAATGCGGCTAAAAGTCTATTTCTAAACCCCTCCACTAAACCCTAGGCCCAACTAAGGCCTACAACAATTAAAATACATAGGCTAAACATCTCAAGCCCAAAACACCCTAAACTACACACCTATAACTAATAAAATAAGCCCACCTAATAAATTAAATAGGTCCAAATGCCTACAACCATACAAACATAAAATAGGTCCACACACCTATACTTAATGAAATAAAGAGTCTACACTAAACCACTAGACTATGTCACCCCCCCCCCCCCTCTGTAGCTTGTATCAGATGGATTAAAGTTAGTTCTTCTTCTTCCAATCCTATCTTGAATGTTGGAGTCTTGTTTGGAAAATTTACAAACTCGGCCCAAGTGGATTGCACCAATCCTTGCATTGCTTCCTTAGTCTTCTTAACTTTTGACCTTGTGATTGGCCCGTCTAGAACTTGCGATGGATCTTTAAGACTCGGTCTACCATGGTGCCCATCACCTATTTGGGGAGAATATGCACTAATGAAGTTCACTATCTCTTGACCTAAAGTTATCATGATTTTAATGATTCTATCCTCTATTATTTTAACATCTACTATATTATCTTTTAGATTTTTATCTACAATAATACCCACACAATTTTTATTTTTCTTTTGACCAGTGTACTAAAGTTTAAATCCTAATTTTTCAATTCTTCTAGATTTCTCTCCTACCCATTTCATCTCTTGAAAGCAAATAAAGTTAATTTTTCTTCTAAACATTATTTCCACTATTTGCATGCTTTTTTTCCCATAAAAGCCCCTCTATATTCCAAGTTTCTAATCTTATCGTAATTTCTTGTGTTAATTTATTAACCCTCTCCCTTTTATACTAGTGTGGTTTATTCTCTTGAACTAAGTGGATTTGGTAAGCACCCAGGATAATAAGATTTGACAAAATTTTTATGCTGGCTGTCAGCTACTTAACACAACTCTGCTCCTTTATCTGGGCTTGGGACCGATTATGTGTACAAAGAATTTGTGTCATGCATGCAAACTACATGTTTGCTTTTTTTTTTTTTTGGCAAGCTTATTTCACATAGACAATTTTCTAAGTCACATGTTGCAACTAATAAAAACCATACAATGCATTAACAAAAAAATATTGAATCATACAATTTTGTGTGCGAGTCCAAGCTACACTATTTATAAAAAAAAACCATGCAATAGTACTATTTGAAAAAATTTGCATATTCTAAAACTTGTAAAATGAAAAACAGAAAAAAAAAAAAAAAAAACAAAAATGCATATACTAAGCTTACAAATCAAAAACACAAAATCTCCACTACTAACCAACTATAGAAATTTTTTTTTAATAATAGTAATAAAAAAATAAAAAATAAGAGAGAAGAAGATCTCACTGGGGAGTAAAACTAGTATTGAAAAAATAAGATTACTCAACCCATAAAATTTTTATTACTTCTTCATGAATTTATGGGCGAAGAAACAAGAGTCATTGGATTTGTTTGCCTTTTTACGAGAAAAGAAAGGAAAAGAAGGGAAATAAAAGAAATTTAGGGAGGGGATTTGTAATTAACTGATTTCACGAACAAGGGAAGAAGAACTGCTGAGGTGCACCAATCACACGAGTACAACTCTGACGGAGTATGAAGAATTTTTTTCTCTCTTCATTGACATTTGTGTGCGACTGTTCCTCGTCTTGCTGTCTCGCACTTGCCGTGTGCAAGTGGAAGACGCGGGAAAAACAAACTTGTGCAGACGAGTTGGACCGGCGGAGACTCTGCGTTTGTGGAAAATTGGGGATGTTAGGTGAAGTTGAGCGTCAAGCAGAGGGAAAACGGCATCTGGTTGGAAAATTGGGGATGACGTGAAGTTGATTTTTTTTGGGTTATATAATCATTCTCGTAATTAATGAGTTTTATTAACTTGTTCACATACAAATTAAGCAATTAAATCTTGCAAGTGGAAATTGCAGGGGAAAGCAATGCTGCCTGCGGATGCCGAGATCCGTGATGAAGAAGAAGAAGAAGAAGAAGAAGAAGAAGAAAAATCCAAACAAGAAGAAATCAATCCCCTCTTAGTGCATACATCCAATATACCGCTTTTGCATGATGACGGCTACCGTTGGCAATGCTATGCCAAAAGACAAAATCTTCATGGAAAGGAATGTAGCTATTACGGGTGTTCATTATGGCCTAACTGCCGAGCAAAAAAGCGATTAGTACACTTGCTTAATGGGAGGACTTTAATTATTTACGAGGGTGAGCATGATCATTCTAATGGATCTTCAACAGATGCTACACAAGGTAAGAATAAATTAAAATGAAAGTAGATGGATTTTTTTTTTTTCTTTTATTCTAATGTTGAGTAGCACTGCGGACAATTTCATGTCAATTGCTTCATTTGTAACTAATTATTCGCTGCCTTTCGAATTTTGGAAGACAATTCTTTGGACGATGGTGAAGTTTCTGATGATGAGAAAACAAAAACAAAGTTTTTGTTTTAAGTCTTCATTAGATCTATACTTTTGCTTATGGGTTTTTTTTTTTTTTTTTTTGCTAAAAGTGGGCGGCATCTCCATTTATTTATTAATAAACCATTACTTTTTGCGGAGGAATACCGTCGTTACAAGTTAAAACCAACCAACCAACAATAGATTGTCCAGATTCCTGACATAGCTGGGAAAGCCTAGTTTCCAACTGAAACTTAAGAGTAACATCACTACAACAGTTGTATCGTTTGGCCAAAAAATCCCAAGCAAGTTTGGCATTACGAAATTTAGGAAGTAGACTCTGAATAGTAGGAACAAATGTATTACTAAACCAGGAAAGGATCTTACAGTGAGTACTTTCCCATTCATCAAGAGCCTCATCAAACTCCTCTGTTGACTGCGTGTCAGTTTTCATGGGTTTTTGTTTTGTTCCAGTGACAAAATGCCATAATCTCCGACCAATAAAAAAACTGACATATGCTGGGCCCATGCATTATAGTTGGAGCCGTTCAGAATAATTTCTATAGAGCGAGCAACATCAGTTAAATATGCCATAATAAATTTCAAAAATAATGCAAAAGCAATAGCGGCAATTGTAGCACAGTAATAAAATTAACAAGGGGGCACAAGTAGCTTGTAAGTGCTGGGGGCGCACAGCCAAGAGCAGAACCAAAAAAAAAAAACCACCGAGCAACCTCCCCTGCCTCCCTTCTTTCACTCTCATCTAAACATACAGCCCTCTCTCCATGTCCCTTTCTCTCTCTAATCTCTCATCGACTCTGGTTGAATCGGATTGGAGGGTAGCCACAGGGACGACGCCGGCCAGGACGATAGTGAGCAGGAACGGGGCCAAACGGGGTTGAGATTGTGGCAACGACGATGACGAACTCGTGTCGTGGAAGATAGAGACGGGGAAAACAGACGGGGAGCACAACGACGACGACGAACTTGCTGCACAGGGTATTGTGTGCTGGGCTGAAATGAGGGGCGGCGGAACGGCAGCAGGTAGGGGGTTTAAGGAAAAAAAAAATTAAGGTTAACTTGGCTCTGATACCATGTTAAAATTAAAATCTTTTTGTACCAGAACAACTATACACGGGAATCCCTTTTATAGGGTACGAGGAGGCATACAAGGGTACAAGGGTATTTTAAGGGTATTTTAGGGAGATATACTAACACTTTGAAGATGTTATGTCAAGATGACGTCTTTTGTTGATGTCAAAAGGAGGAGAATTATGAGCAAAATGATTATACTTGGTAGAACCATAAGCGAAATAATTTTGAATTTTGAGTCAAAAGGGGGAAAATTATGATGGTTAAATTTGGGGGAATTAATAAGCAAAATATATTTTGAAAGCTAGTTAAAATTGAGCTTAAACGACTATAACTTGAAAAATTCTAAGACTTATTCTCGATATGCCTAACATGCTTTATATTGCTTATCTTTATGTTTATGCATATTGTGAGGGGGAGCCTTGTGAAGGCTACCTCATTTTGCTCCTTGTTTCTCATCATAAAAAAGGGAGAGATTATTGGCTTTTCTAGGTTTCATCCCATTTTGATAATGACAAACCAAGACATCTAATTGTGCTCCTAAGTGTGTTCATAAGTATTAAGGTATTAAGCATAATAACATATGCAAATTGGAAAGTCATGACGCGTACAAGACAATGATATTTTGCTATGAACATGGAGCATATAAAGATTAGGTTTGAAGACTATGACTATGATTATGGAGCATATAAAGTCCAAGCTTGAAGAAATTAAAAGAATTTATTTCTTGTATTTTGCAAATAGGACCTATGTGAGTATACTATCATTGATTATGTGGAGAAGCTCATAGGTGACCTTAGTTGGACCCTAGGCACTCTATATTTCATTGAAAATCATTTATAAAAGTGCTAAAATTATTTCAAAGTATTAAAATCATTTTTGGAATGAAAAACCCCAAAACAAGTTTGTCCAAATCCCCATATTTTTTCTACCGCCACATTAATGAGCGATTTTCTCGCTCAATGACTTCTCATCTTCGAAAATGTTTAACACAAAAGTTGTGAGATATTTTCTTAGTTTTCTTTTGATACCAAGATCACCCTATTTGGAGTTTTTTTAGTGAAAGTTATACCCCAAATACTAAAGAGTGTTCACGGGTGAAATTGCCCAAAAATTCGCGCGACTGAATTCCCAATTCAGTCGATCTAAAATCATGGCAGAAGTGTTGTAATGGCCATAAAACGGATACTTTTCAAAATAATTAATTATTTTCAAAGCCCAACGGTCATAAAATGGCTAGTAGGCCATCTTACCTATAAATACAAGATTTTTAACTTGTTTTTGTAAGAGAAGGAAAGAGATATATATATATATATATATCTATTACACACATAAAAAGTTTTTTATCCTTATTTGAAAAATATTTTCAAACACTTTTCAAATTTTTTGTTTATCTTTCAAGTCCTCACCTTCGAGATACTCCTTGGGCTTCCTTTCATAATCATATTGAGAGTGTATTAGCTTGCTATTTTCATTGTGCATATTCGCTCATTTTAGGAGCATTCTTTGTACATCTATTTTCGTTGATTCCACTTGTAAAGGCGTCTCCGCCGATTAAAGGAGAAAGATAACTCTACCCACTAAAAGGAGAGAGGTGACTCAGCCTAGTGAAGGAGTGGGGTGCTCTGCCCAAGCAAAGGAGAGAGGCAACTTTACCTACGTAAAGAAGAGAGACATCTCTGCCTACTGAAGGAAGGATTGTAAAAGGCATCTCCGCCTACTAAGAGAGAGGTTTCTCTGCCAATTGAAGGAGTGCATAGTGGAACCCTCAAGTAAGTTGCTTCAGGAAAAGACGTAGGCAAGGATTGCCGAACCTTGTAAAAATATAGGTTTTATTCTCTCTTCCCTAATCTCTTTAAATTAAGCACATTTATATTTGTTTATATTTTTTGTGAATATTGATTGCATTTCCTCATTTAGATCACGTACTTAAATTGTGGTTATAATTGTTAAAACATTTGCATAAATTTTTTAAATACCCAATTCACCCACCCTCTTGGGACTACACCATCTCTAACACCCCGTTCTTAGTTAATAATAAATCTATTTGCCTTTTATTATACCCATTCTTGAAAGTTATTAAGTGCATTTTCTCTTTTTATAAAATAAGTATTTAATATAACCAAATCGTAAAACATAAAAAATCTAATATTGTACTAGTAACTTCATTTTATCTCCACATCCATGACCTCCATGTATCCTCTCATATATATATATATATATATATATATATATATATATATATATATATATATATATATATATATATCCTATATTATCCTTGTCAATGTGACCATTCAAATTAGCTCCTATGGATGTCTTTTCAGACATTGGTATCCCTTGTAAAATACTATCCATATCTTTTGAAAATTGTCTTTTCAGATTTTTTGTTAAACCTATTGATGTGAACATGTGAGATCAAAATCCCTTGAACCCACAAACAAATTGAAAACTTACCCAAGAGCATCAAGAATCAAGTCAAGATGATCTAGTCCCGTTGAAATCTTATTTCAAGAACCTAGATTCGGTAAGAATGCCACAAAGGTTTGGCCTTTGATAAGTTCTTAGCTCATTCAAGAACAAGTAGAGAAAACTAAAAATTCTCTATGAAGAAAACTTCATTCACGTTCAACTTGTAGAGAATGTGGCTACAGGTCTATTTTTAAACCCGTCCATTAAACCCTAGGACCAACTAAGGCCTACAACAATTAAAATACATAGGCTAAACATCTCAAGCCCAAAACACCCTAAACTACACACCTATAACTAATAAAATAAGCCCACCTAATAAATTAAATAGGTCCAAATGCCTACAACCATACAAACATAAAATAGGTCCACACACCTATACTTAATGAAATAAAGAGTCTACACTAAACCACTAGACTATGTCACCCCCCCTCTGTAGCTTGTATCAGATGGATTAAAGTTAGTTCTTCTTCTTTAAATCCCATCTTGAATGTCGGAGTCTTGTTTGGCAAATTTGCAAACTCAACCCAAGTGGATTGCACCAATCCTTGCATTGCTTCCTTAGTCTTCTTAACTCTTGACCTTGTGATTGGCCCATCTGGAACTTGCAATGGATCTTTAAGACTCGGTCCACCATGGTGCCCATCACCTATTTGGGGAGCATATGCACTAATGAAGTTCACTATCTCCTGACCTAAAGTTATCATGATTTTAATGATTATATCCCCTATTATTTTAACATCTACTATATTATCTTTTAAATTTTTATCTACAATAATACCCACACAATTTTTAATTTTTCTCTTGACCAGTGTACTAAAGTTTAAATCCTAATTTTTCAATTCTTCTAGATTTCTCTGCTACCCATTTCATCTCTTGAAGGCAGATAAAGCTAATTTTTCTTCTAAACATTATTTCCACTATTTCCATACTTTTTTTCCTATAAAAGTCCCTCTATGGAAGTTGCTAATCTTATCATAATTTCTTATGTTAATTTATTAACCCTCTCCCTTTTATACTAGTCTGGTTTATTCTCTCAAACTAAGTGGATTTGGTAAGAACCCAGGATAATAAGATTTGACAAAATTTTTGTGCTGGCTGTTAGCTACTTAACACAACCTTGCTCCTTTATCCGGGCTTGGGATCGATTATGTGTACAAAGAATTTGTGTCATGCATGCAAACTTCATGTTTGCCTTTTTTTTTTTTGGCAAGCTTATTTCACATAGACAATTTTCTAAGTCACATGTTGCAACTAATAGAAATCACACAATGCATTAACAAAAAAGTATTGAATCATACAATTTGTGTGTGAATCCAAGCTAGACTATTTATAAAAAAAAAAAACATGCAATAGTACTATTTGAAAAAAAATTGTATATTCTAAAACTTGTAAAATGAAAAACAGAAAAAAAAAAAAAAAAACAAAAAATGCATATACTAAGCTTACAAATCAAAACACAAATTCTCCACTACTAACCAACTATTGAAATTTTTTTAATAATTATAATAAGAAGAAAATAAATAATAAGAGAGAAGAAGATCTCACGGGGGAGTAAAACTAAAAAGATAATGACAACCACTTGAAAAATGTAAAACTAAAAAGGTAATGACAACCATTTTTTTAATAATAATAATAATAAGAAAATAAATAATAAGAGAGAAGAAGATCTCACGGGGGAGTAAAACTAAAAAGGTAATGACAACCACTTGAAAAATGTACCTTTAAAGTATGAAATTTAACTCTAAAATCAATCGAAAAATATTTAAGCAATGAGGGATCGTAAGAATTCTTCAAATCTAAATTCAAGATTCAAATCCAAGAGTATTGAAAAAATAAGATTACTCAACCCATAAAATTTTTATTACTTCTTCATGAATTTATGGGTGAAGAAACAAGAGTCCTCGGATTTGTTTGTATTTTTATGAGAAAAGAAAGGAAAAGAAGGGAAATAAAAGAAATTTAGAGATGGGATATGTTTGGTCGATGAGAAACAAAACCAAATAGAGAGAATAAAATATAGGAAAATGAAGGAAAGACAAATGAAAGACATCTTTAGAAGTAGAATTCAAAGAAATAAAAGAAGAGGAATTTAGTTGGTGAGGAATTAATTTATTTATGGACGACTTCAAAATTCAAATCTCATAAATGAAAATTATAAAACTTGGAAGGTATAGAGATTTTGGAAATTTTGGTTCAAGAGTATAGTTATTTCTTAGAATAAGATGAAATGTATTTTAAATTTGAGAATTAAGGGAATAATTATTTCTTATATATTTTTAATTATTTCGTAATAGGAAAGGATGAGACATTCCCACAATGAAAATTGGGAATAGTAATTCTTACTCATAAAATACTTATATTTTTATTTATTTTATATCAACAATATAATTTTTTTTGTATAACTACTTGTAATTAACCGATTTCACAAACATTTGTGTGCGACTGCTCCTCGTCTTGCTGTCTCGCGCCTGCCGTGTGGAAAAACAAACTTGCGCTTGTACTGCCGACGACTTGGACCGGCGGAGGCTCTGCGTTTGTGGAAAATTGGAGATGGTAGGTGAAGTTGACCGTCGAGCAGAGGGAAGACGGCATCTGGTTGGAAAATTGGGGATGACGTGAAGTTGATTTTTTTTTTTTTGGTTATATAATCATTCTCGTAACTAATGAGTTTTATTAACCTGTTCACATACAAATTAAGCAATTGAATTGTGCAAGTGGAAATTGCTGGGGAGAGCAAGCATAAGGAAAGAATCACTCCATTAATATATACATCCACACACCCACATAGACATATATGCTGCCTGCGGATGCCGAGATCCGTGATGAAGAAGAAGAAGAAGAAAAATCCAAACAAGAAGAAAGCAATCCCCTCTTAGTGCAAACATCCAATATACCGTTTTTGCATGATGATGGCTACCATTGGCGATGCTATGGCAAAAGAAAAAATCATCATGGAAAAAAATGTAGCTATTACGGGTGTTCATTATGGCCTAACTGCCGAGCAAAAAAGCGAATAGTACACTTGCTTGATGGGACGACTTTCACTACTTACAAGGGTGAGCATCATCATTCTAATGGATCTTCAACAGATGCTACACAAGGTAAGAATAAATTAAAATGAAAGTAGATGGATTTTTTTTTTCTTTTATTCTATTGTTGAGTAGCTCTGCTGACAATTTCATGAACTACAAGTCAATTGCTTCATTTGTAACTAATTATTCGTTGCCTTTCGAATATTAGATGACAATTCTTTGGACGATGGTGAAGTTTCTGATGATGAGAAGATAAAAATAAAGTTTTTATTTTAAGTCTTCATTAGATCTATACTTTTGCTTATGGTTGCTCATTACTTTAGTATTTATACGTTTTTCTTGATATCTTACTCTTTTTGATTGATGTCAAGAGGGGGAACAATTTTGGGCAAAAATTGAGCATGATACTGCATACCTAAGCATGTATATTGGTTCAACTATAAAATTATTTGATCTTGAATGATATGATCTTGATCTTGAATGATGTGATTTTGATATATGATCATAATATTGAAATTGATCTTAATATTGCAAATATTGTTAAGTTGATGTTTATTGTAAGGGGGCAGTCTTTTTAAGTCTTACTCAATTTTTTGCTCCTTATTTGTCATCATTAAAAAGGGGAAGATTGTTGACTTTATAAGGCTTAAAATCTTGTTTGATGATAACAAATCAGAGAAACTTAACATATTTGGTTAAGTAATGATATTTCAGGACTCAAGTATGTGAATGTAAGGTCAAGTACTCACAAGGATCATTGAAAGTTTATACTCCAAAGAAAGATGATCAAATGAAGTTTAAAGAATATTAAGGCATGTATTTAAAGAGATCCAAAGATAGCTCAAGCAACATCAACATGAGTAAAGTGTGTAGAAATCTAAAACTGACTCAAGCTCAAGTCAAAAGAGGGCACAAAGCAATATACCATGGAAGACTTCAAGCTTAGAGTTTTAGGCTTTAAAAAAATATTATAAGTACTTCATATTAAAATATCTTATGGAAATATGTTGAAACTTTTTAGGGGTTAATTATTGACTTAGAGACCTTATTTAAAATCTCGAAAAAAGTTTTATAAGTAATTAAAGTAAGAGAGCAAAAAGAACTTTTGAAAACTAAACTGAAAAACCAAAAAAGTGACTGTCCAGACGATTGAAGTGCAATTCTAGAAGATTAAAGAATTGCCTCAGAGGATTGAAGTTTAACTTCAATCTACTGAAGAAATTCCTCAGAAGACTGAAGAATAAGTTTAGTCTGTTCAAAAATTTCCTGTTGGAATACAGAAGTGGCAGTACACACTCAGAAGACTGAACCCTTCACCCTAGTCGTCTGACCCTATTTCCAAACTAAATTTTTCAATGTTTTAAAGTACTTCAGAAGACTAAACTCGACACTTCAATCTACCGAACACTGTTAACAGTTAGAAATATTAAATGTTTTAAAATTCAAACTAAGATTTCTTGTGCCGCAAATTTTATGAAAACTTGAGAAATACTCCAAGTAATCTTGAGCAACACAAAAATACTTTTAAGAGCCTATAAATACATGCTTTTAGCAAATCAAACACACTAGGAAATTCAAAATTTGTTTCAAAGCTGAAAGCACACTTGCGATCTCCAAGCTTTCTCTTGCTCTCACTCTTGCAATACTAATTTGCTAAGAATTCTGAAGTGCTGGATCAATCTTCTCTGATCTCTATGCTTCTGAGTTGCTAATTCTCATCTAGAGAAGATCTGGGTGATAAATTCTCTTGAGCTTCAATCTTATTTCCTTTGATATTTGAATACTGAAGTATATAGTGCTTTAAATTGTACTAATATGCTCTTGTGAAAGTGTTATTGTACACAAGGATTGTTTCTTGTTTCCTTGTAGTGAGTTGAGAGTCTAGGTTGTTGGATTCTTGTACCAAGCATGGGATATAGCTTGGAGAGGCGTTGCTCTAGCCTATTGAAGGAGTGACCAAGCGTGGGGTATCGCTTGGAGAGGGGGCTCTACCCTTAAGGAGGAATTTGTAACGGTTTGCTCCTCTGAAAAAGGAGTGTTCTAGCGGAATCTTTTGGTAGTATTGGCCTAAGGAGAGGACGTAAGCTGGAGATAAGCCAAATCACATAAAAATCTCGGTGTCTCTCTTACTCATCTCTTTATTTTTCAGCGTATATATACATTGTGTTGTGTGTATGCAAAGTGCAGGTTGCTAAAAGAAAACTGAAATTAAAAATACTTTTAATTTAAAAAAGTACGTTTTGATTAAACTTTTTCACAAACCCAAAAGTCTTTTAATTTAAAAATATATTTAAAAAAGTTGGCCTCAAATTTTGAAATACTGGAGGATCATAAGTGAAAAGCAAACTGGCATTCTTTGAAAGCCAGTGCTCAAGTGATACAAGAAACCACTATCCTTTGGTAGCATCATAGACTTGAACTGAGAGTTGGCATCAATAAACACATTGGGGATGACAGTCTTAACAGCAGGAATGTAAGACTTTGAATGTCTTCAAACACATTCGCTTGCCTTGCTAGTAGTGTCTTCAAGTTGAGTAACTTTGGAAGATTCTTTGTTTTGGTTGATTGGTAATGTGGGCTTCAAGATGATCTTCTTACCATTATAGTGGAAGACCCGTTTTCTCATGTGATCGAGTCATACCCAAATCATCCAACCAGGGAGAATCAAGGAGTACATGGCCAATCTTCATAGGTATGATCCCACACCAAACATTGTCAATATAGTTACTCACTTGGATAGAAGTCAAACATCTTTCACAAATATGTACGGTAGTGTTATGAATCCAAGATATCTCACAAGGCTTTGGGTGAGATTCCGGATGAAGTTGCATATGTGTTGGAGAATGAAGGAACCTGAACCTGGTGCAGGCAGCTGCGCACAACTGTACCTGCACAATTCTCGTTTTTATTTCATTTATTTAATTTGTTTTATTCTTTCTCCATTCTGTTACAGGGATTAGTTAGCAATAACTGTCTTTTATTCTTGTAGTTAGCCTCCAACGATTTTGATTCTTTTATTTTACTGTATATATACTTTGCTAATTCAAACACAGCAGTAAGCTAGAGAATTACATTGCCATCTCGTCTTCCCCCTGTTCTGCATTTCCTTCTTCCCTTCTCTGTCTGATTCATTGCAGTTCAGCCCCACTACCAGCAGCAGAGTCAGATTCTTAAATGGTATCAGAGCGAGATGGATGAAAGTAGTCATCCATATGTGACATTGTGACATATGGGGTCCATGTAATGAAAGTAGTCATGATGGCTGCAGGTATTTTTTGACTATTGTGGATGATTTCAGTAGGTGTACCTGGGTTTATATGTTGAAATTGAAATCAGAAGCAAGCACCAATTTACCAAATTTTTGTGTGATGATAGAAACCCAATTTGAAACAAAAGTAAAAATCATTGGAAGTGATAATGGAGGTGAGTTTGACATGAAAGAGTTTTATCTGAAACATGGAATTTTGCACCAAAGGACATGTGTGGAGACACCTCAACAAAATGCCACTGTTGAAAGAAAACATCAACATATTTTAAATTTTGCAAAAGCCCTAAAACTTCAAAGTGGCATTTCGTTGAGATATTGGAACCACTGCATCCTTACGGCTGTATACCTCATTAACAGAACTCCATCTCCATTATTAAATCACAAAAGTCCTTTTGAGGTTTTGTTCAAAAAGAAACCCAGCTATGACCATCTAAAGGCTTTTGGGTGCTTGGCTTTTGCTACAACTTTAGTTAATGGAAGACAAAAATTTGATCCAAGGGCCAGAAAATCTGTTTTTATTGGTTATCCTTTCGGAGTAAAAGGATATAGACTTTTGGATTTAGAGACTAAGAAGATCTTCATCTCTCGAAATGTCGTGTTTCATGGAAAAAAAATTTCCATTCAAAATGAATAAAATTAATGATCCTAATGCTAGTTTTAGCAGCATCGATTCATCACCAAGTCCAAATGAGTTAAGCTTCACTCAAAACCATGTCATTTCCATTCCTACTTTGCCCATTCACAGACAATCCATAGACACTGTCAGCCCCCATGTCAATCCAGAAGTCGAACAAATGCCTTCTGCATTATCTGATTCTCAAAGCAATGAACAGATCAGTTCCCAAAACAACTCCAGACCAGAAACAAAAGCTGGTAACAACACCCATACACACTTACCTAGAAAATTGACCAGGACAAGGAGAGCACCCAGTCATTTGCAGGATTTCATATGTCAGCAGTCATCCTTCATTTCCCCATCTCAGAACTTGGACAAGCAGAAGGACCAGATCTCATCAGGTAAGCCTTCTCCTTTAAATGCCACCATATCTTATGATAGATTGTCTACACCTCACAAGATTTTCGTAACCTCCACAACTTCACACACTGAGCCTACAACTTACCTAGAGGCAAGTACATCATCCAACTAGGTCGAAGCCATGAAGGGTGAAATTGCTGCCTTGAACTCAATGACACTTGGATTGTTATGGATTTACCTCCTAACAAAGAACCAATAGGCTGTAAATGGGTCTACAAAATAAAATTCCTTGCTGATGGTAGCATAGAAAGATATAAGGCCAGACTTGTTGCTAAAGGGTACACACAGCAGAAGGGGTTGGATTACCATGAAACCTTCTCCCCAGTGGCAAAAATGGTTACTGTGAGAACCCTGTTAGCAATTGCAGCAGTAAAAGGGTGGTTCTTACAGCAATTAGATATCAATAATGCCTTCTTACATGGGGACTTGGAGGAGGAGGTGTACATGGAATTGCCCCCAAGGTATCCTAATGAAAATGGAAGAAAAGTATGCAAGTTAAACAAAAGTTTGTATGGCCTCAAACAAGCCTCACGTCAATGGTACTCAAAACTTTCAAATTTCATCACACACCAAGGATATGTTCAATCCAAAGCAGATTACAGCTTGAACACAAAGGCAGCTGAGGGCTTTTTTCACAGCCATTCTTGTGTACGTAGATGATATAATCATTGCCGGAAACAACACGGATGAAATTGATCAATTGAAGAGGTCTCTTGATGATCGATTCAAAATTAAAGACCTTGGCAAGCTGAAGTATTTTCTAGGTATTGAAGTGGCAAGAACAGCAAGGGGGATTCACTTATGTCAACGCAAATACGCTTTGGACATTCTAAGAGACTCAGGTACCATTGGCTCCACTCCAGCAAGGATTCCCTTGGATCAAAATGTGAGACTGTCCAAAGAAGAAGGGGAATTACTTCCTGAGCCGGCTCTTTATAGAAGATTGATTGGTAGATTATTGTATCTGACAATAACCAGGCCTGAATTAGCTTACTCAGTCCAAACTCTAAGCCAATTCATGAAGGATCCAAGGGTGCCACACCTGTAGGCAGCCCACAAGGTACTGCGGTTCATCAAAGGATCATCAGGACGGGGTTTGTTCTATCCAATGAACTCAGAAATCCATCTTAGAGGTTTTTGTGATTCAGATTGGGGGGCTTGTCCAGACACCAGAAGATCTGTGACAGGCTATTGTGTATTCCTTGGGAGATCCTTAGTGTCTTGGAAATCAAAGAAACAAAGTGTGGTCTCTAGGTCTTCTGCAGAGGCAGAGTATCGCGCGATGGCAAATGTGAGTTGTGAATTAACTTGGCTGAGGTATCTACTCAGCGATCTGCAAATTACTCATTCACGGTCAGCTTCCCTGTTCTGTGATAACAAATCAGCTATACACATTGCCACAAATCCCATATTTCATGAGAGGACAAAGCATATAGAAATAGATTGCCATTTGATTAGAGACAAGATTCTAGAAGGTTGTATCTCAGCAGAACATGTGGAAAGCAAGTTATAAGTGGCAGACATTCTCACAAAGAGTTTAGGTTCCCAGGCCTTTTATTCATGCTTATCCAAGATGGGAGTAGAAGACATCTACTCTCCACCTTGTGGGGGGCTGTTGAAGAATGAAGGAACCTGAACCTGGTGCAGGCAGCTGCGCACAACTGTACCTGCACAATTCTCGTTTTTATTTCATTTATTTAATTTGTTTTATTCTTTCTCCATTCTGTTACAGGGATTAGTTAGCAATAACTGTCTTTTATTCTTGTAGTTAGCCTCCAACGATTTTGATTCTTTTATTTTACTGTATATATACTTTGCTAATTCAAACACAGCAGTAAGCTAGAGAATTACACTGCCATCTCGTCTTCCCCCTGTTCTGCATTTCCTTCTTCCCTTCTCTGTCTGATTCATTGCAGTTCAGCCCCACTACCAGCAGCAGAGTCAGATTCTTACAATATGAGTGACTCCATTTCTAGAACCACATTCAGTGGACATCTTCTATCAATGATGAATTGCATACATTTCCTCGACACTTGAGAAATGTGTGGAAAAACTTGAAATTGTGCCTAAGGTATTATAAATGGCATTTCTTTGCAAAATAATTTGTCACCATATTTATGGATTTATACTTATTTACACTCCAACTATATATCACTATTATCACCAAAAGTTCTTAACACACCTTCCCACAATACCCAATCCAGTCGTGCAATACCATAAACTTGACTCCCAATTTTCAAGAACTACAGTTCTCCTTTGATCTTAAGTGTCATGCTGAAATGAAACAAATTCACCTTGAAAATTCACAAGATGCAGCAATAGAACCTGGTTTTTAGTGCTGGTAGGGAGAATTTCTCACTTCTCGTAGCAAATAATCATACCAAATGTATCAAGTTGGGAACCAAATGTCATGCTGTAAATAAAAATCTCAGGAGAAAACACCAATTTCTCATGGCTGAAATCAATTTCTAGTGATTTGGCAGTTGCAGATGATTCTGGCAAGTACGCTAATGTGCATCGCCGGCACGTGGGTGCGCGAGTTGCCAGCAGTGACTTTCCGGATATGATTTTCGGAGCAAAGGGGGATCCATGAAAGCGGAGTACAGTGGTGGTGGTGGTGTGATGAGAAAATTATAGGGTGTTGGGGATTTTGAAGGGTCGTCCGCTGATCAACATTCTGCTGGTGTGTGGGGCTTTTCCAGTGATCCGACGGTGATGAAATTGTAGGGGAAGGGGTGTCAGAGTGCTCTTCTTTGATGATGTGGATGGTGTTGCAGCAAGGTTGCTTGAAAGTGGTGTTCAAAGATTTGGGGACACGACTGGGATTTTGGAAATTGTTTAGAGCTACAATTTTTTTTTCACTAAAATTTCAAAACAGAGAACCAGGAATTAGACTGAGAGAGATATAGGAGTGAGGTAGAAGTATAGAATCAAGAAGAGATAAGAAAGAAGATAGAAGAAGGGAGGAGGAAGAAAGCAAGAAATTATCATAATAGAAAAGAGAGAGATCATACGAGGAAACAGGAAAGGCAAGGGAATTGAGAAAAGTAGAGAACTAAGGGTATTATTGGGGATAAATAGAAGAAGAGAAGAAGGAGAGGAGGAGATAGAGAAGTACAAAGAGATTAAAATAGAGAGGCAGAATTACAGAGTATGACTTAGAAGGCAAGAGAGGGTAAAGAGAAAGGACAGAGAAGAAAGAAGAAGAAGAATTGTTAAAAAAGTAATAGTAATAAAAAAAAAAAGTAAATATTTATAATTATAAATGGAAAGAAATAAATAGAAGAAAAATATAAATATGAATTTTTTTCATTCAAATTCAAGAAGTTAAAGTTAATAAGTTTAACCCTCGCTAATCTTTTTTTTGCACTTTTGAGACTTATATTGAATAAGATGGGGGGATTTGAAATGGAAGTATAGTGATCGTGGTTGGGCTCTGAGGCCAAATGATCCAGGGGCAGCATAGTGGTTGGGCTCTGAGGCCAAATGATGCAGGGGCAGCATAAAAGTTCTGCAGGCATGGGAGAGATTAGAAGAAATTGAGGAGAGAAAAAGAGGATTTGGGTGGGGGGGGGGGGTGAAAGGAGATACAAGGGGGAACTCTGTTCACTTCTCAAATTCAAATTCATCAATAACTGCCTACAACATAGTTTTCACACACTATTTATAAGAAATCATCTTCACATGAAATTACAGATATACCCTACACTACATTACGAACGTACTCCTAGAATACAGAAATATTAAAAACAAGCCCCCAAATACACATAATGCTAACTAATTAAACAAAATACATGATAAACTACTAACTAAACTCAACAATTCCTTTACCCAACTCTTAATTATTCTCTAGCAAGGATCTTCCCAAGGTCTTGCTTCTTGTCCTATATCAATACCTTATAATATATTAACCTAGCTTGGAGACCTTATACACCTGTTGGATGCAAACATGGGAAATTGACGGTGAGCAGATGAACTTACAATGGCGCACAACTTGGAAGCCCTTTGGCCATGAATTAAAAAAACTCTTTATCTACTTCATCTGTTGAAGAATAGAAGAATGGTTATGCATTTTGGAAAATGCTTTACAAATAAAAGATTTTTGTGAATTTTATACAACGAAAAGGTGATTATAAAATTGACTTTGGTGTGGAAGAGCTGAAGAGGTGAACTTGTTTTGCACATATAGCATCACTCATACATAAATCAATGCATGAATCAATATATATTGGCAAAACACCAATATTTGTTAAGAGGAAAATTGATGTATTGGCAAAACACCAATATTTGTTAAGAGGAAAATTGATGTAACCTGTTCATGTATATTAATTAGTTCTTGTACACTTATGATTCTTGACATGGATGGAAGAATTTTATTGCAATAATAGTTTGGGTTTTAATTTGTAACATTATATGTATCTCATGCTTGTTTTACTTTCTAATTTCTTAATTCTTCTAGTTCACAATCAATGGCTTCCCTCACATCCATTCGTTCTAGGGATGCATGGGTCATCTGGACATTCGATGAGTGAGAGACAAGTGACTATGCGAGAAGCTGGACTGCGTATTGAGCAAAGTGGTGTAGAATTAATGCCACCGAATTATGATGAGTGGGAGAGAAATGTGGAGGTCCACTTGGTGAATAGTGAATTGTCAACATTAGTTGAGAACCCAAGATGCCCAAAGCTTTCAAAATTGGTCCTACAAGGAAACTACAAATTGCGAACCATTCCTTCTGCATTTTTTCAATACATGCCTGCCCTCCAAGTCCTCAACTTGTCCAAGACTGGTATCAAGTCATTGCCATTGTCGCTATTTGGGCTGGTCAGCCTCAAAGAACTCTATTTAAATGACTGTGAGAGTTTTATGGTGCTATCGCCAAAAGTTGGAGAGCTTAAGCATCTTGAGGTACTTGATCTTGAAGGGACAGAGATTATAGATCTACCTGGAGAAATTAGAAATTTGACAAAACTCAAATGCTTGAAAGTCTCATTCTATGGATATATGAATTGTGGCAGGAAAAGTGAGCAGTCCAGAACAATGATTCCTCGCTGGGTCATATCATCTCTCTGTAAATTAGAGGAATTATGTATAGATGTGAATCCAGATGATGAGCAGTGGCACATAATTGTGGAAAATGTAATGGAAGAAATTTGCTGCTTGGAGAGACTAAGATTTCTCAAATTCTACTTTCCGAAGGTGGAACTACTGGGGATGTTGCAATGGAAGCTTACATCGAAGTTACTAGTATCTCGAAATCTATTGTTTCAATTCAGACTTATTGTTGGTCATCATGTCAAACGGATCATATCTCGACTCCTCCATGATGTTGAATTTGAGCTAAAGCGATGGCGGAGATGCTTAACATATGTATACGGTGAGGGAATCCCTGGAGAAGAAATTAGAAAGGTGCTTGGACATGCAACAGCATTTCACCTAGATCGCCATGTAACTGCTAAGAAGTTGTCTGAATTTGGGATTGAAAATATGAAGCGTCTGAAATGTTGTATACTAGGGGAATGTAATGAGATTCAAGCGATCATAGATGGGAAAGATATCCTTGGAGAAGCTAGAATTGGGCTTGAATCACTAGAATACTTAAATATTTACTACATGAAAAATTTAAGAACCATATGGGCGGGGCCAGTGCAGACTAGGTGTTTTTCACATTTGAAATCCTTAAACTTGCGTACGTGTCCACAGTTGGCTACCATTTTCACATGGGTGTTGCTTCTTGTTTTTAGCAACTTGCAAGAACTCATAGTTGAAGATTGCCCGGCCATAAAAAGCTTAGTACGCTGGGAAAACCCTGCGGAGCAGAAATTCCAATGCTTAAAATCAGATTATTTACTTCCAAAGTTGAAAAAGATATCACTTCATTTCTTACCGGAATTGACTAATCTATCTGGTGGCCTGCGCATTGCACCAGAGTTAGAATGGATGAGCATTTATGACTGCCCAAAGTTCAAGAGTTTTTCACATGGAGAATTGTCCAGCAAAAAGTTGAAGACTATCAAGGGTGAGAGACACTGGTGGGAAGCACTGGAGTGGGAAATTTGCCGGCCAGAATGTTTGGCTGCTATATTTATCCCAATTGAATCACCCCTCGACATAGTCGAAGATAAAGCTGATCAAATGCGATCAAATGTCATGAGGGAGCTTACTATCCCATACTTCTCATACCCATGAATTGAGGGAGCGTCTAGCATACTTCTAGCTGCTCAAATGTCATGAGGCCCATTAGCGTGGAGAAGAAGTTGTTTCAAGTGGCTTACTGTCCCTATAATAGAGTTCATTGTGAGTAAATCAATATCCAAAGCATGGAACTTGAGCCATGCAAGCAGCATTAGATGGTGGCTGTGGACTCGCAAAGATTAGAACCGAGACCTTACCTTATGAGTTTATAGCTAATTATTAAGAAATAAGAATTGGTTCTGGAATGTATAAACTAAGCCTGGCATCTTTCAGTGTCGCATGATTTCTAAACTATCGATCTGCTTCTATCACATAATAAATGGTTTGGATGTGGATGTGATTTTTCAGATTGTTTTGAACTTTTGGTCTGATACTCGTTTCATATATTATTGCCAGCACCTCCATTGTTCTTGCATAATTGTTTCATATATAGTCACTGCACTTGAAATGAAATTTTATTTCAAATATTAATTTTTTTATTCACATTGAATGTTTACAGCTAATATCTTAAAAATAGTATTTTTTTTATAAAAATAATCTCTATTATTAAGAAAATAAGTGAAATAAAACCTTTGTGTTAAAAAAAAAAAAGGATTGAGAAGCAACTTGTTATCTTGATAAATAAGTTAAGAGTACACAGATTTAAAAAATAAATTTGGTAAGAGACTTCTGTATTAAAAGGATGAAGGATAGAGGACACTTTGTTAATTTTGTAAATAAGTTGAGAGTGCTCTTAAACCCTTAAAATATATATATATATATATATATAGAGAGAGAGAGAGAGAGAGAGAGAGAGAGAGAGAGAGATTTTAAATGTCTTACAAATCAATATCATCATCTAATCATAAACATTTACAATTTTGGAGTATCATGACCACCTAATTAAGATTTGAGCATTAATGCTACTGCTAGGTTCTCATAAGTTTTCAAATTAGGATCCTACCCGTCGAGAGCTCTCCTCTTGAACCATTCCTTGACTTGAGATAGTTGTTGAATCGAGTGAAATTATTGTCGTGACGTCCTTTTTTCAGCAATCCGACCATACCTGTGCTCGATTTTGTATCTCTTTAAAAAATTTAATTCTACTCGTCAAAGCCTTTAAACCCTTTTCTTGAACTTGTTCATTATTTCTTCTTCTTGAAGATATTTATAAGTGGAGTGAGAAGGCAAAATAAGGTATAAGAAGATGAAAGTACGGGGAGATAAATTATTTGGAGAAGAAGAAATAACTGGAAATCAAAAGGTAGGGAAAAGAAACTATTTGGAGATGAGAACAAGGCAATTGAGGAGGAGGGCATTTTTAACTAAGATGGAGAACCTCTTAAATAGTTTGGGCAAAATAGGTATTATAAAATTTGTTACAATGGATTACCAAAATTTAAGCATCAATGTTACTGTTAGGTTCTTATAGGTCTTCAAATTAGGATCTTACACAACGAGACCTCTCCTCTTGAACCATTTCTTGACTTGAGATAATTACTGAATTACATGAAATTATTGTCATGATAACCCTTTTTTAACAATTTGTCCATGTACGTGCCCAATTTTTGTCTCTTTAAAAATTTGAGTTATACTTCTCATTATAGTCTTTAGACTCTTTTCTTGAACTATTATTCCTTCTTTCTTCTTCACTAAGGATATATACAAGTGGAATGAGAATGCCAAAAATGGGTTTTGAGAAAATGAAAGGGTAAGGAAATGAATCATCTGGAAAAGAAAAAATGGTAGAAAATTGGAGGGTTAGAAAAATAAATTATTTAGAGAAGAGAAAAAGACAATAAAGGAGGAGGCATTTTAATTAAAATTAAAAACCTCTTAAATAGTTTGGCCAAAATAGATATTATGAAATTTCTCACAATTAATTACCAAAAAATGTGTTTTGTACTTTTAGAAGTAGTAGAAAAAGGCTCAAGCTGCTTCCTTATGTCAAGGTACATAGCTTTGATTGAGAGAATGGACAAGTATATTAAGCCCCATAATTTGTTTGTTATATTCTTAGGACCTTGTTAATTGCTTGGTTGGTCAATTGTTGCTTTTTCTAAGTCTCTTACACCTTGATGGTCTGATTAATTGTTCAGAGAAGCTGAACTACTAAATGTTGAGAAGTTTCTAAGCTTGGAACTATTCCAGCCTTGAGGATGCATTTGTTTTGATGGTTAAGGTTTACAAACTAAACTAGATTAGATTAGGTTATACAGATAACTAACTATAATAATTAGTCCAAAATTTGAATTATCATCTATAAAGGATGGGCTAATCTTTCAAATCACCATAATACCTTTAGATAGTGTTTGGGAAGCATGAATTTTGAGATTGTGGATTTGGGAAAAAAAAAAAAAAAAACCTCTATACAATTTTATTTTTTACTTTTTCTAAATCAAAGTGCTAAAATTCATGCTTCCAAATGCAAAGTTAATTAAAATAAAAATAAAAAAATAAAATAAAAAAGCAGAAGAAAAGGACAAACTAGTTGTTTTGGTTATTGAGCTTGCTAATGAATCTAATGATATGATTCGATTCGATTCTCGATTCTCTATTCATAAAACTGGGGTTTTGATTCACAATTTGAATCTTGATTTGACAACTATGCCTATAGAATACACAAATACAACGAACAAGCCCCCAAATACTATACTAATTAAACTACTTATACAATAAATTACTAATTAACTAGAATATACATTCCCAAAATACAGTACATACTCTGGGTATTTACAAAACCCATACTTACACAGGTACTAAACGTAACTAACCAACACCCATGCTTCCGAATGCTAGGATGCTAGTTTTGGCTACTCGAAGGACCTGAAAAATAATTGTATATTTGGGGTGAGACACCTCTCAGTAAGGAAGAAAGTATGTTATGTCAGTGTGTGGCATACAAGTGTTATTTCAACATAAAACATAACACGATACAGTTCTAGTATTTTCACAATTCAGTTCCAGTACATACGATACCAAATATATGGTTAGTGTCGTCACACTCAAGCACACGATACCCTACAATAACCAAAGCCTCACAGCGATATCGTTGCTAGTACAGTGTCCACTCACACCCATCGGTGACCAGCCAGAACAAACTGGTGATATTTTACACCCTCAGATATAGAGTCGGACACTCTCGTCCACGGTAATTAGCCGATACATGGCGGCAGCGCATGGTAATTAGCCGCCCCTAGCTGCTTTACAAAACCTAGAACAATTTTGGAACTCATGTTCCTATACTCATCAGCGTACAGTAATCAGCCGCCCCTAACTGTTTTACAAAACCTGGAACATTTTACATACAACAGCTCATTCCACACGTATTTGAGCATACACAAATCATATTGTTTTCAATTCTAGAAATACAGTTTAATACAAATACAAGTATGATCATCTCAATACTATAGTTTTATACAACATACGATTTTCCAACAGAAATAGAGATGATACTCGAAACCCCCAATTTTTTCAAAAATTGTAATCCGAAAATTCCGCATTTTCATCTAATAGATTTTTCCAAATAAGTAGCCAAAACATACATATGATCGTAAACTATAGGTTTACCAATCCCAATTTAAAAAATAACTGATATAAACATAATCCCCTTACCTTTTCCCGAATACCACAAACCCGAACTTTACAGCTCCAAAACAATGAACTGAGTTCCCAAAGCCTAAACATCCAAGAACTATACTTCACTACAATTCTTACTACTACATATATATCGAAACGAAACTAAAATCGGACCCTTACCTTAGTTTTGGATCAAAATTCGAAAATCCTTGAAATGAATTTTTGATCCGCTATAAACGTAGAGATTCCCCTCCTGATCCACGTGGTAACGTTAGATCGTAGATTCCGAAAATTGACGGCTTGAAATCCTAGAAAGAGAGAGAGAGAGAGAGAGAGAGAGAGGGAGGATTCGAGTTCTAGAGGGAGAGAGAGCGGCGGGGGGGGTTGGTTTCTTAGCCATTAAGCAAGTGAAAAAATATTTATAAACAAGTTGACTCGGCCAGACTCGTCAAAGAGACGGCGTCCTCATCGAAGGGCCGCAGAAGGAAGTTCGTCGATGCCAAGGTGGCCTCGTCGACAAGCCTGAGATTTCAGGATTTCCCAAAATATCTCGGCATCTCCTCATCGACGAGCAAAGAAGCCTCGTCGAAGAGCAAAGAAGCCTTGTCGACGAGCCTTGCAGATTTTTACCTTTTCAACTTTCCTTCTCTTTTCCTCATTTATTTAATACACTTATCTCAGGTTTGGTTCTTATAACCTCCCTTCCTTACAAAAATTTTGTCCACGAATTTTGTAATCTTTCTTTTACCAACTTAACTACATATCCAAATGCATACCCGACTCTAGAAAGAGTCAGTGGCCACTCACATAGCAGTCCCGTACCAAATACATACATACCCTCACTTATGGCGGAGGAATACCGTGGTTACATACATACTATTTCGAGAGTTCACAATATTACAAAACTCTCCCAGAGACTAACCACACGACATTACTACAATAGCAGAATATTGCATACACACAAACTGATACCAATCCTGCTACTAAAACTACTACTCAGAACAATTGAGGATGTTTCCAGCGTATTTCTGTCTCTAACTCCTAAGAAGCTTCCTCAACCGTGTGATTCCGCTACAATATATTCACTAACGGTAGCTCCTTGGTACGCAACTTTTGAACTTTACAGTCCATAATCTGAACGAGTATCTCCACATACGCCAAGTATCCCCAATCTCTAAAGATTTATAAATAATAACATGCAACGGATCCGACATCTACCTCCTCAACATGGATACGTGGAACACATCATGGATCCTCAAGAGCGCTGGGGTAGTGCAATCTTGTAGGCCACCGGACCCACTTGTTCTAGTACCTTGAATGGTATGATATACCTCAGGCTCAGCTTGCCCTTCTTTCCGAATCTATTCACCCCTTTCATCGGAGCGATTCTCAGGAATATCTTACCCCCAATCTCGAATTCCAACTCACAACGGCGAACATCCGCGTAACTCTTTTGCCGACTCTGACATGATTTAATCATATCCCTGATCAATCTAACTTTCTCATAACCCTGTTGTACGAGTTTTGGCCCCAATATCTGCCGTTCACCGACCTCATTCCAATACAGAGGATACCGACACCTCCGACCATACAATGCCTCGAACGGTGCCATCCCGATATTAGCGTAGAAGCTGTTGTTATAGGCAAATTCCACCAATGGTAGAAACTGAATCCAACTACCACCAAAGTCTAATATACAAGCCCGTAACATATCCTTCAAGATCTGTACGTTCTCTCTGACTGTCCATCAGTCTAAGGGTGGAACGTGTACTGAAAGTGAGCTTCGTCTCCAGTGCTTCCCGCAAACTCTTCCAGAATTGAGAAGTGGATCTTGGGCCTTGATCTGAAATAATGGACACTGGTACCCTATGCATTCTGACTATCTTATGCACATACAAATCTTCTAACCTACTCAAAGAGTAGCTAACCTTCATCAGTATAAAGTGAGTAGATTTAGTCAACCTATCCACGATTACCTAGATGACATTTTGCCCGTGTAGTGCTGGTGGTAACCCGATGACAAAGTCCATGGAAATATACTCCCATTTCCACTCTGGGCTACTCAATGGCTGCAACGGCCCTATCGGATTCTAATGTTCAGCCTTTACCTGCTAACACATCATACATTGCTTCACAAACTGAGCAATCCCTTTTTTTATACCACTCCACCAGAAAGACTCGTGCAAATCCCGATACATCTTCATACTACCCGAATGTACCGTATATAAAAAACGATGTGCCTCCTCCAAGATCATCCTCTTTATCCCCTTGTCATTTGTAACACATATACTGGCTTCAAATCTCAGCACACCCCCCTCGGAGATGTTAAAATTTGCAATCAACCCTTACTACACTTTCTCTACAACCTTGACTAACTCCGCATCATTAGCCTGCGCAGCTTTAATCCTCTCAAATAACATCGGATGGATCACCAAGCTAGCAAAGAAAGCCTGATGATTACCATCCACCAACTCCACACCAAGACTTTCCATATCTATTCTGATATGATGCTGACCTACTACTGCAGATACTGGTGCGTGCTCTGACTTCTAACTCAATGCATCAACTACCACGTTAGCTTTCCCTGGGTGATAGCTAATGGTGCAATCATAGTCCTTGATTAGTTCTAACCACCTTCTTTGCCTCATGTTCAACTCCTTTTGTGTGAAAAATTATTTGAGGCTCTTGTGGTCCATGAAGATCTCACACTATTCACCGTATAAGTAGTGTCTCCAAATCTTCAACGCATACACTACTGCTGCCAACTCTAGATCGTGCGTAGGATAATTCTTATCGTACTCGTTATGTTGCCGAGAAGCATAAGCAATTACCTTCCCCTGTTGCATCAGCACACATCCCAATCACTTCAGCGATGCGTCGCTGCAAATCACAAAACCACCATCCCCATATGAGATGGTTAAAACCAGAGTAGTGACCAGTTGGTGTTTCAACTCCTAGAAACTCTACTCGCACTTGTCGCTCCAATCAAATCTCACACCTTTCCTTGTCAGTCACGTCAGAAGGCCAGATAATTTAAAGAATCCCTCCACGAACCGCCAATAATACCCAGCCAGTCCTAGAAAACTCCAAATATCATGTACACTCTTCGATTTCACCTAGTCAACAACTACTTCTATCTTATCAGGATCAACTGAGATACCACCCTTTAACATGACATTGCCTAGAAACGTGACCTGATTCAGCCAGAACTCACATTTCTTCAGCTTAGCATACAACTTCTTCTCCCGTAGAACCTGAAGTACCAACCTCAGATGGTTTTCGTGTTCTTCTGAACTCTTAGAATATACCAGAATGTCGTCGATAAACACCACGATGAAATGGTCTAGATATTCATGGAAAACTCTGTTCATTAGGTCCATATATACCGCCGGAGCATTAGTACCCAAATGGTATGACCAAAAACTCGTAGTGACCATATCAGGTTCGGAAAGCAGTTTTCACAGCATCCTCCGTCCTAACTTTCACCTGATGATATCATAGATCGATCTTCGAAAAGACATGCATTCCCTACAACTGGTCAAACAGGTATCAGTTCTTCACTGTTACCTTGTTAATCTCACGGTAATCAATGCATATCCGCATCGACCCGTCTTTCTTCTTCACAAACAATACTGGAGCTCCCTAGGGCGAAACACTAGATCTGATAAAGCCCTTATCCAGTATCTCACGGTAATCAATGCACATCCGCATCGACCCGTCTTTCTTCTTCACAAACAATACTGGAGCTCCTTAGGGCAAAACACTAGATCTGATAAAGCCTTTAACCAGTAGTTCCTGCAACTGCTCCTTCAACTCTCTAAGTTCAGCTAGAGTCATCTGGTATGGAGCTTTAGAAATCGGAGCCTTACCTAGCAGCAGATCAATAGAGAACTCCACCTCACGATCAGGAGGTAAACCGAGTAAGTCTTCCAGGAATACATCCAAAAATTTGTTAACCACTCGGATATCTTCAAGTTTCAAGTCATCCCGAGGTGGTTACTTCACACAAGCTAGGTACTCCTGACAATCCTCCAAGAGTAACCTTCTAGCTTGTATAGCTGATAAAATCTATGGCGTCGAACGCACACACACGATCCCACGAACTCATACTCCTGCTCCCCAGGAGGTCTAAACACCACTACCTTCCTACGATAATCAATCGCCGCATAACTAGAGAATAACCAATCCATCCCCAGTATGACGTCAAATCTGCACATGTCGTACACTACTAGGTTCCCTGGTAGCAACCTTCCCTGAATAACCACTGGGCAGTTTCCCAACATTTTATTACAGATCGTGATACTCTCAGTCGGTATAGCCATAGACAACCACTTATCCATCACTTGGGTTTCAACCCCACACAGTTTCACAAAACTAGAAGATATAAACGAGTGGGTTGCTCCTGAATCAAATAAAACAACATCCCTATTCGAAAGCAATAATATGGTACCTGTCACCATGTTCCTAGCATGTTCCGCATCTGCTAGAGTAAGAGAGTACACCCTCGCAGGAGCCGTGTTTTCCTGATAATTTTCCCGAGGCATCTAATTACTTCCATGGTTCTAGCTCTGTGCAGGTATATCGCTTCTCGGTGCCTGACAGTTTCAGGATATGTGACCCGATTTGCCACAATTATAGAAGTTACCCCAAAATGGCTGGCATTCACTATCATGTCATTTACGTCATCTGGTGTATAGTGCGGAAGATAGATCCCCCTGCGAACCCTGCTATTCAGTATTCTGGTGATAACTTGAACTATTGTTTTTCTTCTTCTTCCACTGTCCCTGTCAAGGACCGATTTGAGAACCAAAAGATACTAGCTTCTTCTTCTGTTCCTATACCACCTCATCCCCTTGGAGGTCAGCCTCGACTATGGTGGCTTTATCCACCATAACAGAAAACTCTTGAATCTGTAGCATCCCCACAAGCCTGCCAATGTCCTTCCTCAAACCCTTCTCGAACCTCTGAGTCTTCTCATACTTGTTCGAGATCAAATACAGCGCAAAACTAGATTGCTTAATATATCTGGCAGCATATCTCTGCGCCGTCAGGGTTCCCTGAGTCAGGCTCGAGAACTCATCAACCTTCGCATCACGAGTGGAAGCTAGGAAGTATCTCTTGAAAAATACCTCCTTGAAATGGCTCCAAGTCATATCAGATGGACCAGCTCTCTGCTTCTTAAGCAGACTCACAGTTGTCCACCATTTTCAGCCTCTCCTGCCAGCTGAAAAGTAGAATAAAGAACTTTCTGTTGATCAGTACAGTGCAGAACTTCTAATATCTTCTCAGTCTTCTACACCCAATTCTCTACTACTATTAGATCGGGTCCTCCCGTAAACGTTAGAGGGTGCATGCGGGTTAACCTCTCTATGGTACAACCCGTAGTAGTAGGAGAGTACTCACGTCTCCTAACACTTCATCTGATCTCCCGCATAACCTGTCTCATCAAACCCCGAGGCACAGAAGGAGACCCATCACTGGCAGTCCCTTCGAAAGTACTTTCCAAGTTTTTATCCTTGGGCTCCATTCTGAAAATAAGATAGGAATTAGTTAGAATTCCTATATCCTACATAGTTAACACAATCATTGAAAACTAATCATGTCAACTACTACTCTCAGGGGTTCAGATTTGTCCTACCACACCGACATGAAGCCATCAATGGTTTACCGAGGTTTTACTGAAATCGTCATTCCAGGAAAAACATATAACACCACCAATGAGTTCCCTTCTAACAACAAAACAGCTCTCGACCTACTCTACCCATTTCCTACATCTTATACTTTGGTATGTACACAAAGCTACACCTAACCAAGTATACAAGACCTAACAACCTAGTTTTGCTCTAATACCAAGTTGTCACATCCCGAACCTGCGGATGGGTCTCAAGTGTGATTTTAGTAACTAACCTGTTTCTATATCATTTAAAACATACATGATACTATACTGAATGAGGGTCCGACCTCGTGGGGTACATGAAAGCCCTATACACAATTACATACATGTCTATACACATCAAATACGCAGGGAAAATGTTCCTTCTATACATACATCATACCATACCAGAGTCTATACATAACTGGAATATACGTTCCCAAAATACAGTACATACTATGGGTGTCTACAAAACCCAACACTGACAACCCAGTTACAAAACCCATACTTACACAGGTATTAAATGTAGCTAACAGGCACCCACGTTTCCAGATGCTAGGATGCTAGTTTCGGCTACCCAAAGGACCTGAAAAATATTTGTATATTCGAGGTGTGACACCTCTTAGTAAGGAAGAAAGCAAGTTATATGAGTGTGTGGCATACAAGTATTATTTCAACATAAAACACAACATGATACAGTTCCAGTATTTTCACAATTCAGTTCCAGTACATATAATACCAAATATACGGTTAGTGTCATCACACTCAAGCTCATGATACCCTATAATAACCAAAGCCTCACAACGATATCGTTGCCAGTACGGCGTCCACTCACACCCATCGGTGACCAGCCAGAACAAACTGGTGATATTTCACACCCTTAGATATAGAACCGGATACTCAAACCCACGGTAATTAGTCAAGACATGGTGGCAGCGTATGGTAAGTAGCTGTCCTTAGCTGCTTTACAAAACCTAGAACAATTTTGGAGCTCATGTTCCTATACTCATCAGTGTACGATAATCAGTTGTCCCTAGCTGTTTTACCAAACCTAGAACATTTTACATACAATAGTTCATTTCACACTTATTTTAGCATAAATCATATTGTTTTTAGTTTGAGAAATACAGTTTAATACAAATACAGGTCTGGTCATCTCAATACTACAGTTTTATACAACATATGATTTTCCAACAGAAGTAGAGATGATACCCGAAACCCCCAATTTTCCCAAAAACTATAACTCAAAAATCCTGCATTTTCACCCGATAGATTTTCCCAAATAAGTAGCCAAAACATACATACGATCGTAAACTACAGGTTTACCAATCCCGATTTCAAAAATAACTTATATAAACGGAATCCCCTTACCTTTTCTTGAATACCACAAACCCAAACTCTACGACTCCAAAATTAAAAATCGAGTTCCCAAAACCTAAACATCCAAGAACTATACTTCAGTACAATTTTTACTACTACATATATACCAAAACAAAACTGAAATTAGACATTTACCTTGATTTTGGGTCAAAACCCAAAAATCCTCGAAGCGAATTTTCGATTCGCTATAAACATAGAGATTCTCCTCCTGATACATGTGGTAACATCGGATTGTAAATTTCGGAAACTGACGGCCTAAAATCCTAGAGAGAGAGAGAGAAAGAGAGAGAGAAAAAGAGAGGGAGAGGGAGAGAGGGAGAGAGGTTTTTGGTTTCTTAACCATTAAGCAAGTGAAAAGATATTTATAAACAAGTTGATCCGGCCAAACTCGTCGATGAGACGACATCCTTGTCAAAGGGCTGTAGAAGGAAGTTCGTCGACGCCAAGGTGGCCTCATCGACGAACTTAAGATTTCAGGATTTCCCAAAATCTCTTGGCATCTCCTCGTCGAGCTACTAAAACTCGTCGCTGAGCTACACAAGACGCTTCGTCGACGAGCAAAGAAGCCTCGTCGATAGGTCCTGCAGATTTTTACCTTTTAAACTTTTTTTTCTTTTTTACTAATTTATTTAATAGACTTATCACGGCTCGGGTTCTTACACACCTTCCCATAATACTCAATCCAGTCATGCAATACCATAAACTTGACTCCCAATTTTCAAGAACTACCTTCATTTCACCTTAGATCTTGAGTGCCATGCAGAAATGAAACAAATTCACCTTGAAAATTCACAAGTTGCAGCAATAAAACATGGTTTTTAGTGCTGGCAGGGAGAATTTCTCACTTCTCGTAGCAAATAATCATACCAAATATATCAAGTTGGGAACCAAATGTCATGCTACAAATCGAAATCTCAGGAGAAAACACAATCTCTCATGGCGGGAATCAATTTCTTGCGATTTGGCAGTTGCAGACGATTCTGGCAAGTGCACTCATGTGCATTGCCGACGCGTGGGTGCGCAAGTTGCCAGCAGTGACTTTCCGGATAGGATTTTTGGAGCAAAGGGGGATCCGTGAAAGCGGAGTACAGTGGTGGTGGTGGTGGTGTGATGAGAAAATTATAGGGTGTTGGGGATTTTAAAGGGTCGTCCGCTGATCAACATTCTGCTAGAGTGTGGGGCTTTTCCGGTGATCCGACGGTGATGAAATTGTAGGGGAAGGGGTGCTCTTCTTTGATTATGCGGGTGGTGTTGCAGCATGGTTGCTTGAAAGTGGTGTTCAAAGATTTTGTGACACGACTGGGATTTTGGAACTTGTTCAGACCTGCAATTTTTTTTTTCACTAAAATTTCAAAACAGAGAACCAGGAATTAGAATAAGAGAGATATAGGAGTGAGGTAGAAGTATAGAATGAAGAAGAGACAAGATAGAAGAAGGGAGAAGAAGGGAGGAGGAGGCAAGAAAGAAATAATCAGAATAGAAAAGAGGGAGATCATATCAGGAAACAGAAGGCAAGAGATTTGAGAAAAGTAGAGAACTAAGGGAATTGTTGGAGAAAAATAGAAGAAGAGAAGAAGGAGAGGAGGATAATAGAGAAGTACAAAGAGATAGAAATAGAGAGGCAGAATTACAGAGTATGAATTAGAAGACAAGGGAGGGTAAAGAGAAAGGACAGAGAAGAAAGAAGAAAGAAGAAAGAAAAAGGACAACAAGAAGATGGAAAGTGTTGGAGTATTCCATCTCATATTGAGAGTATGGAATTAAAAAGAAAAGAAGAAAGAATTAAAACAGAAAGAAATAAGGAAGAAAAGAATTAGTTAGCAGAGTCTTGATTAGTTAATTTTGTTTTGTTGTATTATAAATAGATATTAAGACTGATTTAAATGTAGATCATTCATTAATTACATTCAGTATATTTCCAGTTTGCCATTTCCTTCGTTGCACCCTGGTTCTTAACATGGTATCAGAGCTTCTGAAATTTCTCTGAATTACTCTGAATCTTGGTTGAGCAGCAGCAGCAGTAGAATAGAATATCAAATTAATTACGCAAGAAACAGCAGCAGCAGTAACATGTTCTTAAATTCTTGAAATATGAGTTCTGGAAATTCTCTTGTCAATCCTTCAGATGATTCATCAAGCCCTTATTATCTGCACCCAAGTGACAATCCTGGTGCTCTGCTTGTATCAGAAATATTCAATGGAGAAAATTATGTTGCATGGAGTCGTTCAATAATCATTGCATTGACAGTCAAGAATAAGGTACAGTTCATAGATGGTTCGATTGTTTCTCCTCCTTCTGATCAATTTGTCAAACACACAGCATGGTTAAGGGCAAATAATCTGGTTCTTTCTTGGTTAATGAATTCTATTTCAAAAGAAATAAGAAATAGTTTGTTATTTGTGGTTTCTGCTGTTGATCTTTGGAATGAACTCAAAGTTAGATATCTCAGAAGTGATGGACCAAGAGTTTTTCATCTTGAAAAATCTTTGAGTTGTATAAATCAGGGTTCTCTCTCTGTTACTGAGTATTTCAGTACCTTCAAGACTCTTTGGGATGAATACATTAACTATAGGCCATTTCCAACTTGCACATGTGGACAAATGGCAACATGTACTTGCGAACTTTTTAATTTTCTGCAAATCAGACAACAATCTGATTATGTACTTAAATTCTTGGTGGGGCTAAATGATTCTTTTGCTGCTGTAAGAAGCCAATTGCTGCTCATGGTTCCTTTACCAAGCATGTCCAAAGTTTTTTCTCTACTACTTCAAGAAGAGAGTCAGAGGCAGCTTACAAATTCTTCTACATACAATGAGACTCATGCTTTGATGGCAAAGCAATTTAATCAACAGAATTACCAGCCAAAATCTTTCAAAGGCAAACCAAAGAATTCTACTCTACACTGTACTCATTGTGGTTATAATGGTCACACAGTGGATAAATGTTTTCAGCTTCATGGTTATCCTCCTGGCTGGAATAGACAGAAGGGAAGAAGAAATGAGGTTTCTGCTCATGCTGCCATTATGACTCCAGAAGTTTACAATCAAAATAGTAATGAGCCACAAAAGTTTTGCTTCACTCCAGAGGAATTTAATAAGCTAATGGCACTTGCAAATTCAGCACAGCTAAATTCAGCACAGCTCAATTCTTCCAATCAAATTACTACCCAACCAACTGTTAATCTTGTCACCACTTCTCAATTTTCTGGTAAATTCTTTTCCTGTAATTCTGTTACTTCTAATACAAATTTCAGTCTATCTTGGATTCTTGACACAGGTGCAACAGATCATATGATCTGCTCACCACTTTTATATCATTCCATACCTAAACCAATTAATGCATCTATAAATCTTCCTAATGGTACTACAGTTCCAGCTACACATATTGGTACTGTATGTCTCTCAGATTCCTTATTTTTACATAATGTCTTGTGTGTTCCTCATTTTTCTTTCAATCTACTTTCTGTTTCTAAACTTACTAAACAATCCAATCTTTTTCTTATTTTTACTGCTTCTCATTGCTTTTTGCAGGACCAGTCAATGAAGAAGATGATTGGGATTGCTCTTGAGAAAGAAGGACTTTACCATCTCATTCCAGCTTCTTCAAAAGCTGAATCCTGCAATTCTTTTCAGTTTAATTCTACACCTTTTGCTTTATCTTCTATTCACAAGCCATTAGATATATGGCATTGTAGACTAGGACATGTATCTAGTTCAAGATTACACACTCTCAAACAAATTGATTCTTCTATCACTTTTAGTTGTACAAATGTTTGTGACATATGCCCTTTAGCAAAGCAAAGAAGGCTTTCTTTTCCTGTATCACAGAGTAATTCTAATAAAAGTTTCGATTTGATTCATTGTGATATATGGGGTCCTTTTGGCACCACTTCTTACTCTGGTTTTCGATATTTTTTAACCATAGTTGATGACTTTACAAGGTGTACTTGGGTATATATGTTTAAAGCCAAATCAGAAGTGCCATCTTTAATCAAAGCTTTCTGTAAAATGATAGCAAATCAGTTTTCTTCTTCTGTCAAGGTTATACGGTCTGACAATGGTCCAGAATTTTTACTTACAAAATTTTATCATAAATATGGTATTTTACATCAGAAAAGCTGTGTAGAAACTCCACAACAAAATGGTATTGTGGAAAGAAAACATCAACATCTTCTAAACACTGCACGAGCTTTAATGTTTCAAGCCAACCTACCATTAATTTTTTGGAGTGACTGTGTCCTTACTGCATCACATATAATTAATAGAATTCCCACTCCTTTACTTCAAAATAAATCCCCTTTTGAAAGACTTTTTAACAAAACACCTAATCTTTCTCATTTAAGAGTTTTTGGTTGCCTTTGTTTTGCATCAACTCTACAAAGTCACAGACAGAAATTTGATTCAAGAGCTCTAAAATGCATATTTCTTGGCTATCCTTCTGATATTAAAGGTTATAAACTCATGGATCTAAGCACCAATAAAATAATTGTTTCTCGAAATGTTATATTTCATGAGACAATTTTTCCTTTTCAAATGTTACCATCAAATCCTGACCATAATTCTTTTATGTTTCCTATTTCACAACCTATTTCAGACTTCTCTTCTGACAGCTCTTTTTTTCATTCATATCAGAATATAGAATCTGCATCATCACATAATAATTCCCCTTTTTCCTCTGCACCTCATACACATATGGTTCCAGATTCATCTACCTTACCATCTCCTTCTCATATGACTCCAATATCTGCTTCCCCTACTCAAGAAGTTCTTCAGCCCAGAAAATCAACTAGAATTAAACAGAAACCTTCTTATCTGCAGGACTATTATTGTGGTAATATTTCTTCGTCTCTAAGTGCATCTCAGGCATCTACTTCAAATGATTTCACTGGTAATTTTTACTCTCTTCATCCTTTTCTTTCTACTAGCAGATTATCCACATCATATAAAGCTTTTTTAACTTCTATCAATAACTCTCCAGAACCCAAAACTTATAACCAAGCTTCTAAACTTCCTGAATGGCAAGCTGCCATGAAAAATGAACTTGATGCTTTGGAGTTAAATAAAACTTGGGAGCTTGTTACTCTTCCTAACAATAAAAGGCCTATTGGTTGTAAATGGGTATTCAAAGTAAAATATAAAGCTGATGGATCTATAGAAAGATATAAAGCTAGATTGGTTGCCAAAGGATATACTCAGCAAGAAGGTCTAGATTTTTTTGATACCTTCTCTCCTGTGGCCAAAATTACTTCCATTCGATTATTCCTTGCTGTAGCTGCAGCCAAACAATGGCATCTCCATCAATTAGATGTCAATAATGCATTTTTACATGGTGATTTACATGAAGAGGTATACATGGACTTGCCTCCTGGTTTGATTGTCCATGGAGAACAGAAAGTTTGTCGTCTTTTAAAGAGTCTTTATGGCTTAAAGCAGGCTTCGAGGCAATGGTTTGCCAAGCTATCTGATGCTCTCATTTCTTATGGTTTTGTTCAAGGAAATTCTGATTGTTCTCTGTTTATTAAGAAATCTACCACTTCCTTTATAGCATTATTAGTTTATGTGGATGATGTCCTCTTGGCAAGTAATAGTATTCAAGAAATTGAAAGGTTGAAGTCTTTTTTAGATGCAAAATTTACCATTAAAGACTTAGGCCAGCTGAAATATTTTCTTGGCTTAGAGGTTGCAAGGTCTAAAGCTGGTATATCTTTATGCCAACGAAAGTACATACTTGATTTACTTGTTGACACTGGTTTATCTGGTTCAAAACCTGCTGCCTTCCCTATGGAGTCTACTCTAAAGTTATCTGCAAATGACATCAATTTATATGAAGATCCATCAGGCTATCGAAGACTTATTGGTCGCTTACTCTACTTAACCCTTACCAGGCCTGACTTAGCTTTCTCTGTGCAAGTGCTCAGTCAGTTTTTAGCTAAACCTACTATCAGCCACTATCAAGCAGCCATTCGGGTATTGAGGTATCTTAAGGCTACTCCGGGGCAAGGTCTTTTCTTTCCATCTTCTTCAGATTTTCAATTAAAAGGTTTTTCGGATAGTGATTGGGCAGGCTGTGTAGATTCTCGAAGGAGTGTTACTGGTTATGCAATTTTTCTTGGCAACTCACTGGTTTCATGGAAATCAAAGAAACAAGTTACTATTAGTCGTTCGTCTGCAGAGGCAAAGTACCGAGCTCTTGCTACTACAACATGTGAAGTCCAATGGCTTTTGTATGCCTTACAAGATCTGGATATCAATCATTCTCAGTCCGTTTTATTATATACTGACAGTAAATCAGCAATGTCTATAGCTACAAATCCTATTCAACATGAGAGAACGAAGCATATCCAGATTGACTGCCATCTCATTAGAGAAAAATTGCAGCAACATGTCATTAAACTTTTTCATATTCCATCACGGTTACAGCTAGCAGACATATTTACAAAGCCTCTCGGATCTCTATCTTTTCATCATAATCTTCGCAAGATGAACATTCTTAACATCCATGTCCATCTTGAGGGGGGGTGTTGGAGTATTCCATCTCATATTGAGAGTATGGAATTAAAAAGAAAAGAAGAAAGAATTAAAACAGAAAGAAATAAGGAAGAAAAGAATTAGTTAGCAGAGTCTTGATTAGTTAATTTTGTTTTGTTGTATTATAAATAGATATTAAGACTGATGTAAATGTAGATCATTCATTAATTACATTCAGTATATTTCCAGTTTGCCATTTCCTTCGTTGCACCCTGGTTCTTAACAGAAAGAAATAAATAGAAGAAAAATATAAATATGAATTTGATAGGAGGACTTTTGTGTTAAAAGGAAAAAGGATAAAGAGACAATTCGTCATTTTCATAAATAAGTTGAGAGTGCTCTTAAATCCTTAGAATATAATATATATATATATATATATATATATATATATATATATATATATAGAAAGAGAGAGAGAGAGTTTTTAAATATCTTACAAATGAATATTATCATTTAATCATAATAATTTACATTTTTAGAGTATCATGACCATCTAATTAAGATTAGAGCATTAATGCTATTATTAGGTTCTTATAGGTTTTCAAATTAGGATCCTACCCGCTCTCCTCTTGAGCCCTTCCTTGACTTAAGATAGTTGCTAAATCGGGTGAAATTATTGTCGTGGCCTCATTTTTTCAACAATCCGTTAATCTTGTGCCCTATTTTGCATCTCTTTAAAAAATTGAGTTCTACTCATCAAAGCCTTTAGGCCCTTTTCTTGAACTATTGATCATTCTTTCTTCTTCGTTGAAGATATTTATAAGTGGAGTGAGAAGGAGAAATAAGGTATAATAAGATAAAAGTATTGGGAGATAAATCATTTGGAGAAGAAGAAATGACTAGAAATGAAAAGGTTGGGAACATAAACTATTTGGAGATGAGAACAAGGCAATAGAGGAGGAGGGCATTTTTAACTAAGATTGAGAACCTCTTAAATAGTTTGGGCAAAATAGGTATTATAAAATTTGTCACAATGGATTAGCACCTTCTACTTCCCACCATCTCTCAGCCTCTCCAGTCAGCTTAAATGTGGAATAGAGCACCTTTTGTTCATTTGTGCATCGCAGTACAACAAAGATCTTTTCAATTTCCTGAATCCAATTCTCCGTAAGGATCGGGTTGGTACTTCCCATGAAGGTAGGAGGCTTCAGGTGAGTGAACTTCTCTGTAGAATCTCCTAGTTCAGTAGTGAGACGATCCTGCCTCCGAGAACTCCGCATAACCTCAGCCATAAACTATTGGGTGAAATCCCAAAGCGCCACTATAGAATTGTTGCCACCCTCATGGCCAGCCCTCTCACTACTACTCCCTCTGGTGATAGCGTTACTATCCCTGGATCCATTCTGAAGATACAACCAAAACGAATTTTAAAATTCTAATATCCTAACATGTCTAGTACATTTATAACATTAAAGTGCCCACTTTAAATAAATTTTAGACACCAGCCTAAATCTTCTTCCTTAATTTACGACATACTCTACCAATTTCATATTTCCATTCTAGTTTTCAAGTTCCTGCCCCTCCGCTTGGAAGCAAAACCATTAATGGATTGTCGTGATTTTCCAAACCCGTCAACTGATCTAGAAAAACACAAAATTCCATCAAAGAATTTCTACCTCTAGGCTTATGAAGCAAAACTCAAAATTCCTATTCTACCTTTTCCTATCCTTGTCCTACTTGAACCTATACTCTAGTAAAATCCTCTGACCTAGTCTGCAAAACCTCACAACCTAGGCTCTGATACCACCTATAGCACCACGAACCGCCATGTGGGGCAGAGTGCTAGTAAAACATATATACCTCTTTCTGATATCGCACAAAACATATATAAATGCAACCCGCCCTAACTAGGGAATCCTGGTGCACCTGCCATTATTGAAATTAAAACCATATAGCGGAAGATTTCATAAACATCCAAACACTTTACCAAAGTTCTAACTATTCCCAAATACATATATACATACACTATCTGTCCACATATTACAATCCCAAATTAACAAAATAAGATATCTGGTGTCTCACCAGTTTTGATAACTACTCTCAAAAGTCTAATCCCAATCTTGAGGTAAGCTAGGTACGACTACCTAAAGGACCTAAAAATAATTTGTATAATGGGGTGAGACACATCGCAATAAGACAGATTATATTATTATCAGTGTGTGACTAGCATGAGTTCTCATGTGAATATAAAACTTTCATTATTTAATCGTATATGAAAATGTCATTTTAAAAAATGTACTACACTGTATATTTGAAAATACATAATTTCATAATAATAAACCGTCGGCTCAATATTGCCCATTTATAGTAAATTTGCCTATATATACATAAAAGACACAACCTGGACTGATAAATTAGCATTGTCACATACTTATATGACATGCTTCCCCCCATGACAGGTTGTGCAGCCCGAAGGCTGGACTCAACGCACAGTTAGTTGACCGTAGTTGAGTCAAACATAAGGTTGTAAGTACGATTGTACCTACATATGGTCACCTAGAACTACCTCAGATGGGCCCCCCTAGAAGAAACCTTGGAGTAGTACTGCGGCCTAGGTCTCCAATCAATTATTCCATATCACACTTCCATGCCCGTCTGACTGCACTCACTGCCAACATATAGCTATGGTACCATGCTCATAACATCACATTTCATATCCATAGGGTTCTAGAATCATATATGGCAATTTACACATTAAAACTGTATTATAACTCATTTCGTATAAAACTTGATATTCAATAAAACCTAGCCCCTAGTCGTTATATAAAAAATCGGCCCTCGGCCGTTGTATCAAAACTCAGCCCCCGACCATTATATCAAAACTCGGCCCCCAGTCGTTATATCATACTGTATAATATCAATAAAAAAAAAACATTCTACTTATATATGTCATTTAAAAATTGTTCTCATGCCACACGATTTTTATCTGATAAACCATAAATAAAATAAATTGACTGGGAAAAACATAAGCTGCTGAAAATAGGGTATGAGCATCTCTAGGGTTTTATTTAACTCAAAACTACATATTTTATAGAAAATAGGAGACGTTCAACCCATTCACGTTTATTTCCCAAAAACATATAACAGTCAAAACAACCCTTTTCTTATACCCAATTCATTCATAAATCACATATACCGTTTCTGTAACATACATTATCATTCAATCGGTCCATAATTCAAAACAACTGACATAATATAATCCACTTACCTATTTTCTTGAAACTATGCTTGTAGGGATCTCAAGACTATGCCTACAGTGCTCACACAAACCCTAAATTCATAAATCCTAGTTTTAACAACTCAACCTCAGGTAAAATACTGTTTTAACATATCTCAGGTTCATAAACTCCAAATAAATGCTTAAACTTCCAAAAACATCAAATTTTATAAATTCCCTAAATCTTACCCTAACCTTGGAGTTGTGCATGGAAAGCTTAGTTCAAAAATATACTTCGCTAGACTTGTAGAGAAATGCTCCTAGATCCTCATGATAACCTCTGATCGAAGATTCGATTGACGAATGGCGAGAAATCAAAGAGAGAGAAAAAATAGGAGTTCGTGGACTAGAGAGAGAGAGAGATATTTTATTTTTCTAAAAAAAAAATATCTTCCTTTGCTTCTTTTATAAGCCATTGACTCGGCCACCTTCGTCGACGAAATGGAGCATACATCGACGAAATGCAGAAGCACCTTCGTCGATGAAAGAGAGGTTCGTCGATGAACCTTAAGCCTGATATTTTCCATCTTTCGGGATTTTTTCATCGACGATGCCTAAATTTCGTAAACAAGTCATAGTAAGGAATTCGTTGACGAAAACAGGGGATTCGTCAATGAGTCCTACTACTCTGCCCTTTTAAATTTCCTTTTTATTTTTCCTTTTATTTTTTGGGGTTCGGTTTTCTACATATATTTTCTTGAAAAGCCTCTCATTCTTGATATTATAAAGGTCAATCTCGAGAAAATCATTTTCCATACTCTTATTTACTTGAAAATAATTTTTAGGAGAAAAACCTAGACTCTACTAAGCTTCAAATTTAAAATAATTTGAGAGTGCATCTAGTTTTTCAATTATACAAATTCACTTTTGAGAAGCATTTCTTTGTACACAAATTTATTTTACAAATCATTCGTATTTGCGGTTCGGGTTGTGAACTGTGCCAAGTGAGGGTACATCACTTGGGGAGGCTTCTCTACCAGTAATGAGGGAACACTGTGTGCACCGTGCCAAGCGTGGGCTATTGCTTGGAGATGGGGGGCTCCACTTGATGAGTCCCTAAAATGCATGATTTTAGACCCTCATTTATCTTTTTTTATCCTCATTTACTATGTATTTATCTAGAGTTATTATTGTTCAGAGCTATGCAAGGTTTGTTTGCCTTTTCAGGAAAAATGGGTTAAAACCATTGAGTTAGGAATTACGAGGAACCAAAGAGAATTTGAAGAGTCAAAGCTGAAATCAGATGCTCATCCAAGCTCTTGAAGCTTCAGATCATCAAGGGATAAGAAGACAATGTTTGACCATGTGCACGATTAGCAACACACAGGGGCGACTTAGTGTTGCACTACAGACTCCAAGGTTATGACTGAGATCAAAATGCTACAAGGTTCCTCCAAGTCCTCAACCGAGTGACACTTTGGGGTGACCACGTCAAGATACTAAGATAGACCTAAGAGCATAATTACCAAGAGCCTCGACGAAGTATTCGAACAAGAGACCTTAAGGGGCAACCATGTCGAGTTCTTGAGATTTCCTAAAGATCGAGATCCTACAAGTCTCAGCCATCAACTCAATCAATAAGACCCTAAGGTGCAACATAGTCAAAGACATTGAAGATTTGAATTCCTGATTTCCCACAAGTCTCGACCAGGGCACGCACAAGAATGATATAGGGGTGACTTGGTCGACAACGACGATCTTCTACGCGAGATTTGTTGCAAAGTTTCCTAACTTGTGAAACAAACCTTGTAAACCCAAGATGCCTATAAGTATTCGCTACGAACATGAGCTATGGGTTCCTCTTTGTCTTCTATTAGGGTAGTGACAAACTTCAGATGTCATTGAGAGATGACCTGTGACAACTGGCAGCATTTTTCTGCTTCCGTGTATATTACAAAATCTTCTTTTTATACTTCCTAGCATTAGTGACAGACGTTATGAATGCAAAAGGATGATCTCTTTAATTGTTTGCAAAAGGATGATCTTTTTAAATGTTTTCTGCATTACTTGCTTTCACTTTACTGCTTTCTTTGCTTGCTTCGATTTATTGTTGTGTGTGTGATGAAAGGTTGCAGAGAAGGATAACCACTACTACGTTTCTGTCAGAGGGAAATAGTTGGCCATGGATTTCCCAGAGGTGTTTGTGATTGTTGAGACAAGGTATGCTCCGGCTCCCGACCGTGCTCTGGAAGGTTGGTGCACCCTTGTTACCATGTGCCCTCATACGTCTCTCTCCTGCTTTGGCTTAAGATTCTTGGGTTGGTACTTCTATCGAAGCCTGAAAGAGTGTAGTTAAAGGCATGGCGTCCAGCACTTGATTCAGCCATCAGCATTGCTTTGTAGGAGTAGGGTAACTGTTGGAATTAGTGTATTCCAAAGAGAGGGTGAATTGGAAATTTAAAATATTTCTTCCTAGGTTAAACCATATATCAGTAATACACAACCTAGGGTCTTTCTAAGAATATACAAATAGTGCAGATGAAAGTAATATGCATAAACTTAAATCATGCACAGCATTCACAATATATCGAATATAACATACATGTGCAGGATTGTAAAGTGCTAGAAGTTAAAAGTAGACGCACGATATGTTTTCAGAGTTCGGCCAATATTGCCTACATCCCTGCCTCAGTTCACACGCCTGAGGATTCCACTAATGCTTACTTAACGAGTGGAGTAGCACCGATTACAACCAAGTCAAATTACCAGAGCTAACCTCAACCATTACAACCTGATCCTTACGGGTTAGATCAACACCCCCTCAGGCGATGCTTAGAATACAACAGATCAATATAATTTTTTGTGTACAAAGAAAGATGCTTCTAACACAAGCTGATTTGTACTGATACACACAAGCAATAACCAGTGCACTTCAATATGATAGGAAATATAAGCTCAGTGAAGACATGTGAATCTACTCTCAATATTGTGTCAATATGCAATCAAAGTGTGAGAGTGTGTTAGCAAAGTTTCTTTGAAACAATCTATATAAATATATCAACCACAAATAATCTCTCAAAGATTTCCAAAAGTTTAAGCACAAAAGATATTTAATAAACAAGCTTGTCAAAAATATTTTCTACAAAACACAAGACAAGCTTAAGAGTCTTGCAATAAAGATGCAAAAACTCACAAGCTTAAGAAGGTTTCCCCAAAAATGAATTTATGAATTAAATCATCGGGGAAGACCTCTTGGCTTACTCTCACAAAAATCAACAATCAATTCACATATTTGAGAGTATAAGCACATAAAAACAATATGGGGTTTCTCACAACACTCTTACCAAAGATGTTTTAGCAAAGGAATGAGTAAGAGAGAGATCTTTAGCTTATATGAGAATTTGGAGATTTAAAGGATTTTGGCTAATGATGTTTTCTAATCTCCTGTTAATCTTTCCAAATGAACTAGTATATATAGACATACACAAAATTATAATCATTGAGGGTGTTAGCTTTAGTGTATTTCCAAAAGGGGGGTGAATTGAGTATTTAAAATTTCTTTCCTAGGTTCAAATAATCTAGCAACAGTATTACTCGACTTAGGGTCTATCTATGCAATTATAAACCCAATTGTTCACAATAGTAAAATACAAACATTCATGTGCTCGAATTTAAAATGCGAAAATTAAAAGCACGCACAAGAAATGTTATCGGGGTTCAGTCAAAGTGCCTACATCTCTGCCTTGGCTCACCAGCACAAGGATTCCACTATAACCTCATTTCACGGGTGGAGCGGCACCTGTTACAACCAGGTCAATTCACATGATTGGCCTCAACCTACACCTTACCAAGATGATACACCTAACTTTCCTAACCGAGTCTAAGCTAATCCGAGACTATTCAACAGGGTTAGTCTCCCTCTTCAGGCCCACACCTGGAATACAACAATCAATATAATTTGACGTACAAATAAATGCTTCTTAACTAAGCAGACTATGTACTGAGTCAACACAAACACTAATCAATGCACATCAATAATATAGGATCTATAAGCTCCGGGCTAAATGTGTGCAATCAACACTCAAAATAATGTCTATACTCAACCAAGCATAAGAGTGTATGAACAAACTAATCTTTGAAAATATATATATGAAAGTGTATCTGAATCACAGCCTAGGGTTCAAAGATTTTCACCAAGTTAAATCAAAATATCTCAACAAATATTTACTCAATATTCAAGCACAAGAGATATTCAAAACTTAGCTTGTAAAAAGATTTCTATGCACACAAAAATTATAAGCTAAGGTGTCTTGCAATTTAAATGCTAAGACCCGCAATCTTTCAAGTTTCCTACACAAAAGATTTATTGATTTAAATCGGGGGAAAACTTGTGCTAAAAACTTTCAAATAAAAATCATTTAATCAATTAAACAAATGAGAGTTTAGGCAAGTAGAATCAATGTAGGATGAAGTAGGACACTCTCACACAAGATTATCTTTCAAAGGAATGCTAAATGGAAGAGTATTTTTGACTTGAAAGAACAAAAGGATCTCTAAAAATTCGGAGAATTTTTCCACTAATCAAATTGCTAATCTCTTGCTAATTTTTAGTAATGAGCCCCTATATATAGAAGTGGGTCAAATTATGACCATTGGGGACACCAAGGTAATTGTTAAAATTGTTTTAAAAGTGTTTAGAAAAATAAACCCTAATTAATCTATTTTACCTCAGTTAAAAAATAAAACAACCTGAGAGTTTTGGGTGCCCGGACAGACACAGTGCAAAAATGTGTTTTTGAAGCTCGGTCGCCTGAGCATGGGTTTGGTTTGCTGAACTAAGGAAATTTCCACATTGTCCGAGATTCGGGTGCCCAGTCCAAAGTTCCATTAACCGAACTCATGTGTTCGGCCACCTGAGCCCAAGTTCAGTTGGTTGAGTTGGTGAAAACGGTCACCTCAGCGATTCGATCGACCGTAGACGGTATGTGAAATTTAGTTCAATTTGCCAAACTCAAGTCAACGTGTTGACCGGTCCATGGTTCGGGCGCCCAAGGTGTTTTGAACACAATGGGTTCGGTTAGCCGACCTCTCACAATTTTGCCTATTTAGTCCAAATCAGTTCAATTCTTTCCCCTGATAATATATATGTTATTAGGGATTGTCTTACATGCATGTGCAAGGACCTAAGGACATTCTAAGGTCTTTTGAGGACACCAAAAAAATCCAGCGTCGGTCGACCGAACCCTAAGGCTAATCTATGGTGTTTAGCTTATAAGATGCTACCATGCATGATATGCAAATTATTACAGACCGATAAATAGTTAATATTACAGACCCTGAATGAATGAATATAAAATACAACAATTGAATCTTTTGACCCTTTATATTCTTCAAGTCACTATATGATATTGCCAATTTATCCTACACACAAACTCGACAAACATTAAATACCTTGTATTTGTCATTATCAAAAACGAGATAGGAATCAAAAAGTCAACAATCTTCATTTTTTTGATGATGACAAATACAGGTGCAAAAATGGGTAATAGCCAAATGAACCTCCCCCTAAGAATATGTATACCAATTTTTGCAAAATTATTTCTCCCCCTTTTGGCATCAGCAAAAAGGGTATGAAAAAAAATATAATAGTTTTTGAAAACTATAGTAATTAAGCACACAAACAGTATAACTGGTCATTAAAAATTAAAATGACATAACAAGCATGATTAGAGCAGAATTATCCACAAACCATAGCAATTGAAATCATATTATAAGACCCCTAAAAGATTTGATTTTAAAACATACGACATATGATACCAAGTAGAAGGTTTGAGCATAAAACAGTCTAACTAGTTCGTATTCATTTTCATGTGTAGTTATCGAACTAGTTATGCAATTTAAAATATTATGTATACAATAATAAATATATATCCCCCTTAGGATGTTGTCAAGAGATAACGGGGGTGATGCTTGGAAAACAAACTTCAAAGATCATGCAAGCAAGCACAATTTTTCTAGTAGGCATTTGAGCACAGAAAAAAAAAATATGACCAGAAAAATAACACCATGTAAATCCTAAGAATATAGCAAATTCAAAACAAGGATCATATGGCAAAACATGTGATTATGGCAAAAATAAACATAATGCTTCTTTTAAGATTTTCAATAATATCATTTCATTTAAGCATATGCCACATAGTGTTCAATAGATATCTAAGCATAAGAATAGGTGAGCACAAACATGATAGAAAGGTTATTTCAAGAGCTCCCCCTACAAAACTGAATACATGCTTAGACACAAAGAGCTGCTTATACCAAACAAAAATTATTTTCATTAAGATTATCAAGCGATATAGGCAAACATTTTAATTTTCTTAAATCAAGTATATTGGATAAAGGATTCATTTACTCAATAGTGCAACCAGTATAATTATCCCTATGGATCACATATGCATCGGACAAGAGATATTAAGGCATACTCTAGAGTTCATAAGCCTGAGAACAATCCATATCTGTTCATAGAGCTTTAAGAGCTGTATATAATGTTCTAGGTTTTCAAAAGAACCTCAATGTTCAAAAAGCGGAGCATGATGCATATGAGTCCATTTTGTTCTTTTTATAGGAATGGAGCTAAGCTCCTCTAACTATTCAATGATTATGTTAGGATGAAATTTTGATATTTCTATTTAAATTTTCACTCATCTTTTCAAAAATATTTTAACATTTTTATCATTACAATCATCTTTGTACATGGATTTGTTTTGGGGAAATTCCACCGAAATTTCGGTAGCATGCTAACTGTAAATTGAACATTTCCCAATTTTGTATGCACCAAGACCTGATAAATTAAAGCAATTAATTCAAAATAATTCAATTTGAGCATGCGAGAACCTATTTCTACTACCAGCATATAATACACAACATACTGCATCAACCATGCAATTGGCGTTCCATACAAGCATGCAAGTAAATAAGTTTCTACAACAGCCTTACAGATGGCATTCCATGCAATCCAGTATTATCAATTAGTATATTCAATAACAGTTCACAATACTAGACAATCACAAATCACTATCCATCAAGATATAATATAAACAATAAACAATAGTGGATAGTTATGAGTTTAGTGTTGTGTTATTTTTTCATAAAAGCATATGGAAATATAACAATGAGAGCATTCAAAAAAGTCATGAAATTTTGAAATGAAATGCTCCCCCTGAGTTATGCACTTATTCATTTTATGCATTTTTTATCATTTTTTTTTTTAACTTCTTAAGCCAAGTACCCTAATATTTTTCAGTGATTTAAACTTGACGTTGAATGCTTTAGCCTTATCGGACCAAAAAGTCACAATAAATATTCGTTGAGGTAATAAGCCTATGTCTGCCTCTTTTCTTATGAATTTCAATATGTGAGAGGCACGAGTTGGAATGGCTTTCAATATTAATTACTTGTGCATAGGTCACTTTGAGATATACACATTTATCAAGATAAGGACCTAAGCAACCAATTTAGCTATTCAACACGTATATAGCGCTCTAAAGGATTTGATTTAAAAGTTGAGAGCTATGTGAGAAGTATAAATTAAATACTCTTAAGGATTAAATTTCTATTATGTTCAGAAGAGTATTTGAGGAAGTAGGATGATCTGCATGATAAGCACGCCAAACAATATGTTCTAACTAGTTTTAGCAAAGAGCAATATGGAGTGTATGAATATTTAACGAATGATGCTCTTTGATAATTTTAAATCAAACATGGCTGGAGGGTATCCGTTGAAGTATAATTGACCTGTTAAGCTAAGGATACGAGCCCATGGATGGATAATACTTTACCAGATATGATCATGAAGTGGTAAAGATTTCTTGTGGATGGGATAAGCCAAAAATTAGAGGATTTATGATTTAAACTCAAAGGGAAAAATTTTATGATATCTAGATGAAGACTTGATTCCCTTAGTGGATGCCCCTAATTTGGTTATGAGAGGAATGACTTTTAATAAGCACTAGTAGATATGGAATTTATGATTACTGGTGCTTATACCTAGAGTGATGACTCAATTTTGATTAATGAGATTAGGGTTAAAGATATATAGAATATGATGGACCTCTAAAGCTCATCTTTGTGCAATGGACAACAGTTGCTTAACTTAAGATAATTTATCTTTAAGCATGAGTTAAGCATTTAGAATTATTTACCCTCGTCCATTTTGAAGTGGATTTCATTCAAGTATGCTATAGCCGATGTTTTCATATTTTATCCAATTATTGTGATATAAATGAATTAAGTCCATTTTGGATATCTTACTTGAATTTTCTTATTCGCTTGGATTTCTAATGATCTTAGTATTCAAAATAGTATGCATATACTAAGATTTGGAATTTTAAGCAAGCACCACTTCCCGATCCTATAGTCATCACAACCCTTAAACCTAATCCTAAGATCTAAGGAAGCATAAAGTAATTAGGTTATATCTATTTGACTCCGGTCTTCCTCAATTCCTAAGGGGTTTGCCTTCATAATAACCCACATCATTTCTTTGTCTATACTTCTGGCATTTCTAAGTCAGATACGCCCTTTCATTTTACAAGATAAGCAAAATTTATATGCATGTGACAGATTATGCTTACTTTATTTTTATTTGACGACATATGACTATGGGACTTATAATATGAACTCTTTTTGAAAAAAAATTATTTCTTTTGGCTCTTAAGGGTTTATTATGATTATTCTTTTCATATTCTACTTTGGATGCAACTATAGAATAATCATCTATTTCTCTTTCTAAGCAGATAATTTTCAATATCTTTTTAATCTTTCTCTTCTCAAGGATAGCATGATAATCTTTTAATTCTTTTAATTGTATAGCTATCCCATTATTCTCAATTTTCAAAAATGATTTCTGCTTAGATAACTTAAATATAAATTTATTCATTTTCAATAAAATCTTTTCTAGTTTTTTGAATGACAGTATGCTTTTATTATTCAATTCAGCACATGATTCATCATAAAAATTAATACAATAGTTTTCACATGAATCATTGCATGTAACAACAGCAGTATTTTCATAAAGTTTGACAGATGATTCAACACATGATATATTACAACAATCAACATAAGAATCAACAGTATAAGAATCCGAAATAGATGGTGAATCATATACCTCTTCATTGATTGGCATTATTAATGCATGATTTCCCTCCTCTGGACCATTTGAGCTTACATCCTCCAGAGTGATGGTCTTGTCTTCTTTTGCCTCTCCATATTTCCTATCGAGCTCCTCCCAAATATCTTTTGCAGTAAAACATGTCATAATCTCAAGTAGAATATTAGACTCTAAAGCACAATATAGTAAATCCATGGCATGTGAATTTGCATGCATCACAGTAGTATCATTTTCGTTTATAGTCATACAAATTCCATTGACAATCACCAGCCAGGCCCTCCAACTCATTGATTTTATAAATACACTCATTCTAATTTTTCAAGTGGTGTAATCGACACCACAAAACAATGGAGGACAAGTAGGTGACTGTCCCTCTCCTAATGGGGATACACCGATGAGAGTCATCTCGCTCTTTTAGCAAAAACGTTTAAGTCAATGCCACGAAACTCTGATACCAATTGTAAGCCTTGGTGTATTTCCAAGAGGTAGGGTGAATTGGGTATTTAAAATTTCTCTCCTAGGTACAACTAATCTAGCAATAGTATTATTCAACCTAGGGTCTGTCTATGCAATTATAAACTCAATCGTTCACAATAGCAAAATATAAACATTCATGTGCTCGAATTTAAAACGCTAAAATTAAAAGCATGCACAAGAAATGTTATCGGGGTTTGGCCAAAGTGCCTACGTCCCCGCCTTAGCTCACCAACACAAGGATCCACTATAAGATCACTTCACGGGTGGAACGACATCAGTTACAACCAGATCAATTCACGATGCTGACCTCAACCTACACCTTACCACGATGGTGCGCCTAACTTTCCTAACCAGGTTTAAGCCAATCTGAGACTATTCAACGGGACTAGTCTCCCTCTTCAAGCCCACGCCTGGAATACAACAATTAATATAATTTGGTGTACAAATAAATGCTTATTAACTAAGCAGACTATGTACCGATTCAGCACAAGCACTAATCAATGCATATCAATAATATAGGATCTATAAACTCGACACTAAATGTGTGCAATCAACACTCAAGATAATGTCTATACTCAATCAAGCATAAGAGTGTATGAACAAGCTAATCTTTGAATATATATATATATGAAAGTGTATCTCAATCACAGCCTAGGGTTCAAAGATTTTCACCAAGATAAATCAAAATATTTCAACAAATATTTACTCAGTATTCAAGCACAAGAGATATTCAAAACTTAGCTTATAAAAAGATTTTTGTGCACGCAAAAATTATAAGCTAGGGTGTCTTGCAATCTAGATGCTAAACCCCCAAGCTTTCAAGTTTCCCACACAAAAGATTTATTGATCTAAATCGGGGGAAAACTTGTGCTAAAACTCTAGAATAAAAATCATTCAATCAATTAAAAAAATGAGAGTTTAGGCGAGTAGAATCAATGTAGGATAAAGTAGGACACTCTCACACAAGATTATCTTTCAAAGGAATGCTAAATGGAAGAGTATTTTGGCTTGAAAGAACAAAAGGATCTCTCAAAATTCAGAGAATTTCCACCAATCAAATTGCTAATCTCTTACTAATTTTCACAAATGAGCCCCTATATATAGAAGTGGATCAAATTATGATCGTTGGGGACACCAAGGTAATTCTTAAAATTGTTTTAAAAGTGTTTAGAAAAATTAACCCTAGTTAACCTATTTTACCTCGGTTAAAAAATAAAACAACCCAAGAGTTTCGAGTGCTTCTGAACTCAGGTCAACATGCTGACCGATTCACAGTTCAAGCGCTCGAGGTATTTCGAACACAACGGGTTCAGTTGCCCCACCTCTCACAATTTTGCCTATTTAGTCCAAATCATTTCAATTCTTTACCCTAATAATATATGTGCTATTAGGGATTGTCTTATGTGTATGTGCAAGGACCTAAGGACATTCTAAGGTCTTTTGAGGACACCGAAAAAATCCGGTATCGGTCGACCGAACCCTAAGGCCAATCTATGGTCTTGAGCTTATAAGATTTTACCATGCATGATATGTAGATTATTACAGACCGATAGGTAGTTAATATTACAGACCCTGAATGAATGAATATAAAATACAAAAAATGAATCTTTTGGGCCTTTATATTCTTCAAGCCACTATGTGTCATATGATATTGCCAATATATCCTGCATACAAACTCAGCAACCATTAAATACCTTGTATTTGTCATTATAAAAAATGAGACAGGACTCAAAAAGTCAACAGAGGCATATAGGAGTCTTTTTAGGAAATATTAAGGAAGGTTATATAAAATTGACTTTGTTTTACTACAATTAAAAAATGTTCAACACGAGAGTTTCGGTCGACTATATTTTAAGTTCGATCAACCCATTTTCCAAGTTTGGTCGATTGAGACACTTTTGAACTACCAATATAGCCAGCTGAATTTTGGTGATTTTGAAAGCATTCGAGGTTCGGTCGACTATATTTGAAGTTTGGCCTGCTATATATGTGGTTTGATCGACTCAATCATAAATGAACACATTCAGTCGGCTGAACAATTGGGTGTCAGACATGAGCCAGTTTCGTAGACCATCGAAAATGCGTTCAAAAACATTCGGTCGACTATATTTTGGTCAAACTGTTGACCCCTGAGAGGTTTGGTCAACTAAGCTGAATATACACAGCTGGGTTCAGTCGGCCGAGTTTCAATGGTCATGGATTTCCCTATGATCATTTGAGCTTATAATCCTACCATGCATGTCATGCATTAATTATTATAGACCAAGGATTATTACAGACCCAAAGAAAATATAATGCAATACAATACAATTTGAAATAAAAACGAAAGAATTTCATGTTCTGCTTATTTTCTATAACAGGGATTGCACTGAATGATATGCTCGTTTAAGTGCTTCTCAACTTCCATTTCTCATTTGTCATCCGTGCTTAGAAAAGTAAACCTATTCATATACTTAGCACACAGATGAGATACTATGGTTTATCATAATCCAAGTAGGAGAGGTTTTACTTGCTTTCCAGTAGTGTTAGTTTACATGCTTTTGTTTAATTGCTTTCCAGTAGTTGGATATAAAATACCCTCAAAAAAAATATCATTTGTTACTTCTTTTCATAACAAGGCTTTAGTAAACTAATTTGGAAGAGGTCTCATAACTGCGCTTCAAGTCTCCGTGCATTGACACCCGACTTCCCCACTTTCTACTAAACTTGGGATAGTTAGGTAGTATAAATTGTATCTTTGGTAGTTAAGGACCCAAGCCTTGACGAGCCTACCACCACCCTATTGAAGGAGTGTGTATAAGGTGGCTCCGCCTTGTTTAAGGAGTGGTTAAATGAAATCCTCAAGTAGGTTGTTTTGTGGTGAGGACGTAGGCAGAGAAAGTCGAATCTTGTTAAAAATTTGTTGACTTTTCAAGTCCGATCCCTATTTTGATGTTTAAAAAACATTCAGATCTAATGTGTGTCCTTAGTACTTAAACAGGTTAATTATTTAAAACACACACATAGAAGAGGGAAATAGAAGCCCGAATGGACTTAAAGATTATGCAATTTTGGCGCATTCCATAAAGATTCGAGCAAAAGAAGACATATTTTTTATTGTTGTAATGCAATGTATGTTGAGCATTATATGAATGATAAGCTCAGTAATGACCATAGAATGACCATAGGGAAACAAACAGGGCCACAAACTAACCATAGAGGACCAACACTTTTCATGAAAAATCTTTTCATATAAAGCTAATATCATATAAGGTTTTAAAATGAATCTAGGGTCAAAAAGTGGGTGAAAATTAATTTTACAAAGACGAACGATGTTGAATTTTTAGGCTTAATTAAAAAGTCTAGGCCGACCGACCCTTCACACTGTAAAACAGATCAATCGACCAAACACTGGCCAGAAGTCAAAGTTTGACTTAGCTCGGTCAACCGACAGTTTTTAAACGTAGTTTCCAAGATCGATCGAACCCAAGACCTGTCTTTTCCACCACCCTCGCCCAACTGGCCTCCTAAGTTAAAAAAGCATTCAGCCGTCTGACCATGAAGAATCGGTAGAGCAGCCTTAGCCTAGTCAACCGAACTTATGAAGGTTCGAAATCGCCCTTGGCTCAGCCAATCAGCCCTTTCCTTAGCCAACCGAACCCAGTTTTAAATTCAAATTTTCTGTGAGTGGTCAGCCAACGAACGCAAGCACTGGTCAACCAAACCTCTTGGTTTCCAGGAATTTTTCAGCACTAACCACGTTTAAAATTTAATTAAATAATTTTAAAAATTTCCACCATGTCCCTAACGATCATAGTTTTCCCAAAGTCTATAAATACCCCATCATTACTCAATTTTAAAACCAATGCTTATATTATAATTCTCTCAAATATTTATGTGATTTATATTTCATACTCTTTCAAACTCCTTCTATTTTGAAAATATTTTCAAGAGAACATTCACCTTGGGCATTCATTTTTTCATATCAAAATCATTTTTACTCTCACTTATCTTACATTTTTCAAAATCATTCTTGAGAGTAAGATTATAGTTTCTCCCACATATTTTATTTGATAAATATCTTTGGGAGTAAACTTCATATAGCTTGTGAATCTTGCACATTTATTGAAAGATTCTGAAGGCTCACTAATCCTTATTGCAAATATTTCTTTTAAGTAAATACACCAGGCTTCTCCTATATTTATTTTGAAATATATTTTTTGAGAAAATCGTTGGGTAGATTAAGAGTACCTTACACATATTTTTTTATTCACATATCTTTGCATGAAAAGGTCTCTCATTTTCTTGAGCATAAATTATTTGAAAGCAAAACCCTTGGTTCTCCTATACTTTGATAGAAAATCTTAGAGAAAATTTTTATTAGGGTTCAAATCTTTGAGCACTCATAATATATATATATATATATATATATATATATATAAAATTCAAAGATTTATTTTGATAAAAATACCCGTACTCACTTGAGCTTTATCTCATATCGTGTGTGAATGTGTTGAGCTTAAATTTGTACATATCTATTGGCCTTACAAGGCTTAACATCTTGTTTTGATGATAATAAACAAGAGGAACGTAACATATTTGGTTAAGTGATGATATTTCAGGACTCAACTATGAAAATGTAAGGTCAAGTATTCACAAGGATCCATTGCAAGTTTATACTTCAAAGAAGGATGATCATATGAAGCTTAAAGTATGGGTTCAAGGATGACCTATTAAAGCCTGAAGAATATGAGAGAATGGATGTTAAAGAGCTTAAAGGTTATCAAAACTTAAAGAAAACCAAGAGAGCCAAAGAAAAGCAAAGCAAAGAGAGCTCAAAGAAAAACAAACATGAAGACTCAAGCACTTAGAATATCTAAAGTCATAAGAAATCTTTATGTAAGTATTTCATGTTTTAAATATCTTATGGAAATATGTTTGAAGCTCTTTTAGGGTTAAATATTGACTTAGAGACCTTATTTCAAAACCCAGAAAATATTTTATGAAGAAGCAAAGCAAGAGAGAAAAAATGTTTTTTTAAAATAAAACTGAAAGAATTGAAAGTGGTCTACTCAGACGACTGAGGAGAATCCTCAGATGACTGAAGAATTTCTTCAGAAGTTCGAAGATTAAAATCAGAAAACTGAAGATTTTATTTTTGAAACCTAGAACAGGTAGAACACCTTCAAACGTCTAAACGATCAATTTAGTTGTCTGAATAGAAACTTCAGAAGTCTGAACCTACGCTTCAGACGTCTAACCTTGTGTTTAGTTCAAATTTTTCAAAGCATTAAGGAACCTTAAACGACTGAACTTGATACTCCGGACGTTTGAACACTATTAACGGTCTGAATTTTTAAATGTTTTAAATTTCAAATTGAGGTTGCTTGTGCTCCAAAATTAATGAAAACTTGGAAGATACTCCAAGTAAACTTGGGCATCACGAAAACACTTTTCTAAGCCTATAAATATATGGTTTTGCAAATCAAGAAAAAAAAAAGAATTTAAAAATCTTTTTGTTAGCTGAAAGCTCTTGCTGTTCTCTCTTGCTCACTCATTAAAAAATCTGATTTGCTGTATTTCTGATAGTTGCTTATCCATCTTACTCTCAGTTCCTACTGCTGATATTCATCTAGATAAGGAATTGGTGAATTCTATACTTGAGTTTCAATTTTATTTCATATTGATATTTGAATATTGAAGTGCATGGTGATTGAAATTGTACTAATCGGCTTTGTGTGAAAGGATTATTGTACACAGCTCTTGTTTCTTGTTTCTTTGACGATTCCAGGTTATTGGATCGTTGGCCAAGTGTGGGGTATCACTTGGAGAGGTGCAACTCTAGCCTATTGAAGGAGTGACCGAGTGTAGGGTATCACTTGGAGAGGCGGTGCTCTATCCTATTGAAGGAGTGTGTAGCAGTTTTGTTCCACCCGGAAAGGAACTAGTTTAGTGAATCCTTAAGTGGTTTTCCTAAGATGAGGACATAGGTTGGGGATAAGCTGAACCTCATAAAAAACCTGGTCTCACTTTCTTTCCCTTACTCTCTTTATTTTCAGAAAATATATAAATTGCATGGACGATTTAATTTCTTAATCATATATACTATGTAATTTAGATTTTAAATAAGCTAAAGTTTAATTTGGTTTTGGGATTGCGAAAACCTGAACGGGATTACATTGGTTGATCAATACTTTGCGGAAACCTCAAAAGGAGTATGTTGATTGGTTAACACCCAAAGACAAATTAACTAAGAGTTTATTTAAATTTTAAGTTGTTGGGAATTTGAGTTGTGGTTTGCATTGAAGAAACAAATTTCATTACTACAGGGTTTAAATCAAATTTATATACATAGGGCTATTAACAAAAGCTGAGAATTGTTATAAAGCTTTCTTGATTGAATATTTGATTGATTGGTTACTTTGTTGGTATATGGTTGTAGATTGAATATTGTTTTTGAGAACTATATAAAGACTTAAGTATTTGTTATGTATTGGATAAATCAACAAGAAGTCAAGAATTCATTAAAAGAATTAAAAGAGGTTAAGGATTCTTGAAAAGTATTAAAAGAAATTTTTAAAACCCAATTCACCCCCCCCCCTCTTGGAACTACACCTTAGTTTTCAATATCTGCTTAGTATAGAAACATTTCTATTGTACAAAAAATTTCATATTTGTTGTATTCCAGACATGGCCTAAAAAGGGAGACAAACCCTGTGAATAGTCTCAGATAGACTTAGATCCGGTTAAGAAAGTCTTGGATTGGTTCAGACCCGGTTGGGAGAACTAGAAAGTGCACCTTCCTGTGAAAGGGTGTACGATGTTGGCTCTACCTAAAAAGTGATTTAGGTCTCTCCACCCCATAAGGAGAGTGTAAGTGGCATCACTCTACTTGGTTAAAGAGAGCATTAGTGAATCCTTGAGCTACGACTTAAGGTTGGGACGTAGGCTGGTTTGGCCGAACCCCAATAACAAATATTATGTCGGTTCTCTCTGGCTCTTTTATCTATTTTATTTCCTGTACATATATGTTTATATTTGACTTATTTTAAATGCTGTGCATAATTTAAATATTTCCATATATTGATTTTTGAATTGGTAAATGCTTAGAAAGACCCTAGGTTGTGTTATACTGATTGTGATTCGTAGTCAACCTAGGAAGAAATTTTTAAATACCCAATTCACTCCCCTCTTGGGAATACACCATTCCTAATTATTGGTATCAGAGCCTTATTGTAAAAAACTTAACCGCTTGTGTTAAAGATCACAATGGCTCTTATTGGTGTATCCCCATTCGGCGATAGATAGTCACTTTCTAGGCCTCTAGTATTTTGTGGTGTTGATTACACCATCTGAAAAATTAAAATGAGCATATTTATAAAATCAATAGACTGGAGGGCCTGGCAGGTAGCTGTTAAGGAATTTGTATGCCTGCAAATAAAAATGATATTAATTTAATGCATGCAAATTCACATGCCATGGATTTATTATATTGTACTTTAGATTATAATATTTTCCTTGAGATTATGGCATGTAGAAGTGCACAGGAAATCTGGGATGAACTCGAAAAGAAATATGGAAAATCCCGGGGGAATGAGACCACCACTCAGGAAGTGGTAAATGATAGGATAATTGCATTAATATAAAAGAAGGTATATAATCCTATCTCTACCTCTATAGATGATTCTTGTATTGAATATTGCTATACATCATATATTGAAACATCTGTTGAATTTTGTAATAATACTGTTAATGACGCATGCATCGATTCATATGACTGTTGTAGTGATAAATCTTATATTGAATCATGTAACAATTGTATTGATGAAAGCTTGCTTTTGAATGAAAAACTAGAAAATGTTTTATGTAAAATGCATAAGCTTTTAGATAGGTCGTCTAAGAAGAAAACACGTTTGAAAAATGAAAGCCAGAGGTTAGCTAAATAATTAGAAAGGTTGAAAGATTATCATGCTAACCTAGAGAAGAAAATGATTAAGAAAATATTGAAAATTATCTGCTTAGAGGAATATATAGATGATTATTCTAGAGTCACACTCAAAGTTAAAAATAAAAAGAATAATCATAATAAACCCTTAGGAGTTAAAAGAAATATATCTTTCAAAAATGGTTCATGTTTAGATTATCAAACCCATAATCATGCCTCGTAAAATAAAAATGGAATAAATAAGCAAATTCTTTCACATACACATAAAGCCTACTTATTTTGTAAAAGGAAAGGGCATGTCTAGGTTAATTGTCTATTTAGAAGTGCCAAAGGCTTGGACAAAAAGATGATATGGGTAATCATGAAGGCAAACCCCTTAGGGCCAAAGAAAGAATGGATTCCAATTGATATTACATAATTATTTAATATTTCCTTTGCTCTTAGGTTTAGAGGTAATGGTGACATAAAGGCTTACTATTGGAATTCACTATATACTATTTTGTTATACTAAGAATCTAAATCTCTTCCAAATGGACTCAGCATCTTTGTTAGGTAAATAATTTTAAATGCTTAACTCGGGCTTAAACATGAACATCTTAAGCTAAACATATTCTACCCATTGCACATAATTGAGTTTTAGGGTATCTATTCTCTACTACACATCTTTTCCCAAAACTCATTTATAAAAGGTTAGTCATCACACAGGTCATAAGCACTATTAATCATAAATTCTTTATTATATTAAGTGCTTATTAAAAGACATTCTCCTCGTAATCAAAATTAGAGGCATCCGCTAAGGGATTTATGTTTTCTTGTTAAATCAAAATATTCTCTTTGAGTTTAAAATATAAATCCTCTAATCTTGATCCTCCCATCACCTCCATAGGAATTCTCTACCATACCATGATCATACCCAGTAGAAATTTATCCTTTCAATAGTTAGTATCCTTACTCTAATTTATGAACATTTCTAGAGGATACCCTCCATTTGCGGCAAATGAGAAATACCCAAAGAGCAACATTCACTAATTCATATTCTCCTAAGACGCTATTTGTTTAAGTTGTTGGACATATTCACTGTAACGCTCCAAAAAATAATATGCATAGAAGTGATCCTAGAAAAAATTAAATAAAATAAATAAAGAATAATTATTAATTATATAATATAATATAATATATTAATATATTAATATAATTTAATATAATAATGTTATAATAATATTATTTTATATATATATATATATATATATATGTATATATGTTATTAGGATGCTTCTCAAAGAAACCATCTTGAATCAATTGAAATCCAATTCCCATTTCATCCCCCACCCCCCCCAAGCATAGCTCTCACTCTCTCTCCATTTCTCTCTCCTCTAGCTCTCTCTCTCTCTCTCTCTCTCTCTCTCTCTCTCTCTCTCTCTCTCTCTCTCTTCAATTTCTCTCTATTTCCCGGCCGAATCGAAAAACGAACACCATATCTAGGTCCTAGCTCTGCTCCTGAACATTTTAACCAGAGTAGATTCGTTGTTTGGACGTCGTAGGCACCACTCCAGGGCTAAGGTAAGGGGAATAAATTATGTCGGATTATTTTAAAATACTTTCGAATAAATTTAAGTACGTGAATTTAATTAACTTTATGTTAATTAAAATATGCTTGAATTAAATTAAACTACAGTGATTTGATAAAAGGTCATGTTTAAAATTGTATTATTTTATTTATGTTTTAATGAGTTCAGATCTGTGATAATGGGATTAATATTGTTATATTGGGATAGTTTAGTACTCTGTAATTTACATTTAAGGTCTTCTGCTGTCAATATCAGTGATTATTATGATATGAAATATTTAGGTTATTATAGGTGGTATCAAAGAAATTGAACGAAATTTTCCGGGTCGTCGCAGTTGGTATCAGAGCTTAGGATATAGATTTTGTAGACTCTAGGGATGATCATTACCAGAGTATATGTATGAAATAGGATGAGGATAGGGATGATAAGGCTGAGTGTTGTAAGAACGGTCAAATGTAGGATGCATAGCGGAGTAAAATACAGCAAGCAATTGGAATTTTGGAGCTTTGACTCGCAGCCGAAAGCAAAAATTCATCGAGAGTTCTCTATGACTTTTTCTGGAACAGCCGGCAATTCCAGAAAACTCACGGCAAACCATTGATGTTTTTTCTTCTGGAATGCTACACATTGCTCTTTATCTTGTAAAAATAGTCACTATAAGGAATGAGCCACCATTTGCAATACTGAATTATATGAAATAGAATTTTGTGCATTTTTTTTTTTTTTGAATGTGTACACCTTTGCACATTAGAGTATACTCCTAGTTTCCTATAGTTTCCTTATGATTTAGTGTGCGTGGATCTGAGAGCAACTAGAAGAATTTTAGTGACTATCCTAGAATTTAGATACTTAAAAATCCCAAGGATTCTTTAATGGTAAAGTTCTTAGGGATACTGGTGATCCCAAGGTTTAATGAAAAGTTATAGTTCTTTAGTTTATGTTATTCTCTCTTGTATTTCTTGTGCTTCAAGGGAAATATTCAATCTTCCCATAAGTCAGCCATGGGTCCTTAGATCACTTTCTAAGGAAAGTAGAGGGTCAAATTCAATTCCAAGCTACCATAAAAATGTCACGAAAGTAAATGTAAATTCTGTTCGAGCAAAAGAGGAATGGAAGATATTTTTACAATCCATAAGTCAAGTATCCAATGAATTTAGAATTTCAAAGAGTGAGGATCTTTTTAAATTAGGTAAAGAAAATAAGACATTAATAATGGGATAAATTTAAATTAAATGGGACCACACACAAAAGGATATGGAAATAATTAATTTAGGTGAGTGTGAGAAGATCCTGTAATAAGAAATCATATTACTAGCCCATAAAGATGTATGCAACACCCAAGGGAATATCAGCATGTAAAAGAAATTTCAATGCATAAGGTGTTTTAAGACTTGTCCCATGATCAGTCGGGCCAATCATCTCAAATTTAGAAGTTATGATTCTTGCATAAGTTTAATAAGATAATCCAAGTATATTAAGTTGTTGAGCTAAGGAAAAATTTAGTTGGAGACTAACAAATTTCTTTAATGTATGGAATTAGAATTCAAATAAATGAGCGCACATATATAGTATGGAAGTGAAACTTCCACAAAATAGTGTCAGATTGGAAGAGAACCCTTCAATTTGCAAGTGGAAAAGTTTAGATAGGGTGTTTTGGTTTCTTGAAGGAGGAAACTCATATTTGCAGGTAATGGAATTAGATTCCCTCATTTGGTGGTTAGATGGATTTGGGAATGTTTGCCTTAACTTTTGAAAATTTTAAGAAAAGTACTCATTATAAAATGTTAGCGAGATAAAGACTTGGATGGGGAAAAAAAATTAGACTGGTAAGCTTATAGAGTTGGGTTTACAAATAAATAGTAAAGGTTCTTGCAAGAGTTGCTAGAGATTGTGGGTTTGGAGAAAAGGTGTGTAGTTATGGCTTAGTTTGCAAACGGTCATCCTGAGGTTGGAAGGAGGTTGATTAGTGGGAAAAGGTGGCTGAGGAAGTTGCTACTGAAATTGTTGCACCACTGCATTTGGGGTTCAACCCACAACATGTTGAGTTAGTTGAAGAACAAAAATAGTTGTGGTGTTTGTTATTTATCTTTTGTATTTTAAAATTTGAGGTTGAATTCTTTCTAATAATGGAAGAAAATAACACAGTTTATTACCAAGAGATTATTATTAACTTCTTAATGTCAATAGTATATTCAGTTATTTATTTTATGGTGATTTCATTGGGGGCAAATTTTCAGAATTCTAGGATACTATTGCTTAGGAAACAAGATTTTAGATTATTTAGGAAATTGATATTTTTGTTCAATTGGTTTGCTTAATTCAGTTTCCTTATCTTCTAAGTATAGGTCTATGAAGGTCCGCAAACATTAGTTTCGAGGGATGGTAATTGAGAATCAAAGTTGTTGGATAATGATCATGTATCACTGCATGTAGAAAAGTTTCTTTGCCTTACAATTATGTCTTTGCACCAAGGGTTTCCAAAATCTTTAGTGAGGTGATGCAAGATAACGAAGGCTTCAAATACCTTAGTTTTGGTAAGTTTTCTTTTCATATATCCTCAAATCTAATGTTACAAAATGAAGCATCTATTATGAGGGTCATGGAGGTGCACCATTTCCTTGTGTCTCAAAAGTTGAACTAGAAGTCGATAATAAGGTTTTGGAATAAAGCTATTTTGCAGAGAAATCAATTGTCTTGGGAAAGACTATTAATGTGGACAAAATATGTAGGCATGCATTTTAAATATTTGTGGGAATGACTTCCTAGTCAACTTATTAACATGGATATTGTGAATTATGATATAATCCTATAAATGGAGTGGTTTTCTATTTATCATACACTTAGTTGATTGTTTCCAAAATAATGTAGTACTCAGAGATCCAAATGGGGTGACGGTTTCCTTCCAACTAACAAGTTCTTATGCTTGATATCTTAAGTGCTTGTGAAATGATGGAATTTGGGCACATATCTGGGGTTTGTAACCACAATGAAAGAAAATGCACAAGTTAATGAAACTCAAACTTCTTTACCCATAGATGATGAATTTCTAGATATTTTTTTTAGATGATTTATCGAGGCTGCCTCCAAAAGGAGATTGAATTTAATATTGATTTGGTGCTAGCAATGGAGCCTATGATGAATGTTTATTATATAGAATGGCATTAGCTAAATTAAGGCAACCTAGAGTGCAACTAGAAGATATCCTCAACAAGAAATTTATTCAATCTAGTGTATCACCATGGGTTGCACCTATGTTATTTGTTGCGACGTCTCGGACCCGGTCGAGAGAACCAACTCTAGCGAAAATGGGGTGCGGCTGCGCTGGGAAGAATGGATGTGTGGTTTTGAAAATGTGATTTTTGGTGAAAAAACAAGGTGTGATAGAGTTGCCACTAACCTTTTGGAGTGCTGTTAGAACACTTGATTGCTACCCCGTTAAGGGTAAAATCGGTCTGCAATACCAGAGTCAGGCTCAAGAATACGGTTATGCGAGGGGAAGGTATTAGCACCCCCTATGCGTTCATTTTTACGAACGGTGCCAGAGTAAAAAAATTATCCTAAAATATATCTAATAAGCCTTTCAAAATTACTCCCTTTTAAAAATCGAAAGAATGAAAATACTATATAAGTATTCCCTCATAATCCAATACTCCGAAGAGTCCATGCCCTTTGTCATAATCATTGGGACGAAAAATCAAGAAAATAATGTACACAATACACTCCCGGGGGTTTTGTAATCCGTAAGTTTTTTTCTAAGTAGGAATATACTATTCTGAGAGATTTTTTAAGTTTGTTCGGGATGAAAATTGATTTTCTGGGCATAAAAATATTTTTGTGAATTTTCTAAGGGTGAAAACATTTTTTGTGATTTTTTGTGATTTTTCAATATTTTTTCCAAACTTTAAAATAGCACAAAAAACCATGGAAATCAAAAAATGAAAATATTTTTTGGATTTATTGAGAATTTTGTAATTTTTCTGAATTTTCTAGATATCTAAATAATAATATACAAGTGAAATGGAGAGAATCGACGTGAACCGATTCGAGAGAGGAGTTGATTGAACACTGACCGGTCCGGGGGAAAAACCAGTTTAAGGTCTTGGTCGAGACCACAAGTCGACATGCGTTGCCATACGCATGGGTTGTGTGTATTCAGGTGTATGTTAAAGTGCATGAATGATGCATAATGCATGTGTGAGCACGAATGTGAACAAGCATCCATGCATGGTGTGTGAACGAACATGCACATGCATACTGACATGAATGAACAATAGTCGAAGTAATGATGTCATGGGTGATATCGAAATGCCTAAGTGTACGTGTGCATGGATGGGAATAAGCGTGCATGCATGGTGCATCAATGCATGCATGCGTGTGTATGCGTGAAATGGCATGCATGTACGTGCATAAGCACGTGAATGTGTGCATTTGAGTGTGAGTGCATGCATGCATGTATATAAATGTGAATGTGTGTGTATGTGTGATCGCATGCATGTATGCATGGGTATATGAATGGGTGCACGTGTGTGAAATTGCATGCATGTATATGCGCGCGCATGGGGATGTGGGTGTATGTGAATGCATGTGTATGAAGGTGTTATATGTTAACATGCTTACGTGTGTATGGGTATTAGTGGGCATGAAGTAAACATGTGCATGCATGTGAGTGGGTAGAAATTAGTGGAGTCTAGGTGATTTTAGGTTTTGCGTGTTAGTGGAGTGTGCCAGTGTACGTAGGTGGGCTTCTTAGTCGAGTGTGCAAGTGTATGTAGATGGGTGTTAGTGTTGCGTGTGTTTTATTGTGTAGCAATGTGTGTGCCTATGGGTGTGTCAATGTGTGTGCGTGAAGCAGTGGGTGTATGCATATATTTATGTGCATGAAACTATGTGGGTGTATGTGTGTAAGAGGGTGTTTGAGTGCAGGCATTATTGTGTGTGTGCAGAGTGTATTGGAGTGCGTGTAACAGTGTGCATGAATGCATTTTAGTGTGTGTAAATATGTGGCCATAGGTATTAAAGTGTGTGCATGTCCGTGTAACAATTTGTGTTAAAGTGTCTGTATGTGTGTGTACTAGTGGGTGTTAAAGGCATGTGAGTTAGTGTGTGTTTTGCATAGTCATCGCCGTGATCAAAAGATTTGATCAATTGAGACAATGTCGATATGCCCGTCGGGAACGGAACTACTGGAAACGAACCAGTGAAAGAAATTGAACAATCAAACGGGCAGTGTGTGCTCATATCAAACCTACTGCGTAACTGAAGATCGTAGATGGCGATGCATGGTAGGGGCTTCAACGACATCAACACAAGAGAGGGGAGTGATGACGATGTCGGAGATTAGAGAGCACGGAGACGTTAGTGACGACGAAGAAAGAAAGCAAAGATGGCGGCGAGACTAAGAGAGAGTGTGAACAAAGGGACTGGTGTTGGTGGTCTGGTAAAGCTAGCTGTGAACAATGTTCACGGCTATGTGGAGGGTCGTGGCGCCAGAAAGGAGAGGGTGGATATGGAGATGTGGCTAGGAGACGGAGACGGAGGATGCTCTGGTCATGAGACAGCTTTGACAAACAACTGGGAAGTGTGGGTTCTGTGTGTGTGAATTGGAGTGGGTAGGAAACTCCCAGCAGGGGGGGGATGCCGGTTTGGAAGCTGAACTGCAAGCGAATGATTGTGTTGGGAGGGGGTTGGTAGAGTAGTATTTGGTAGGGCGAGAGCAGGATGTGAATGTGGAAGAAGAACAAGAGTAGAAATCTTTTGATGAGATTGCTGCTGAGGAGCAGATGTCGACTGCTGCACGGGATCCATATGCCCTGTGTTTGGTGTTTCTGACTGCTACTCCACCTATGACACTTGCAGCTTTGAGAGCTGAAGTTGGGCCTCCACTATTTTTTACTTATCCTTTAAAACCTCTACACCATTTTGCACCTTTCTAAGAATGTTTTCCAACTGTCTCATTCTTCCATCGGTGCTTCCATGATTGTTTCCAAAAAATACCTTCAAATCATCTACGGAATTCTCAAGGTGATGGGGGTTCAGTGATATGTGTGTGGTTATTGTTGACTCTACGAGTTCAATCCTATTTTGATAATGAAAAATCACTTGATATTTGATCTGTGCATTGAGTTTGTGAACAGGAACCATATTAAGCATGTACAGAAAGATAACGAGTCATGGAAGCCATAAAGTAAAGTTAACACATCTTGGCAAGATTCATGGAACTCAAAGAGTATGAGAATGAAGATGCAAGCGGCAAAGTTCAAGAACATCTTGCGAATAAGTATTTAGAACTCATGTACTTACATTTTCATATGATTTAATTTGAGGCTCAACATAACTTAAAATGATTTTAGGATTCATGCATTTCATGTATATCATTAGGGGACTTTCATGAACTTAGAAATATTCCTAAAATCTTGGAAAGTACTTTTATAAAAGAACCAAGAAAGAAAGTAAAATAGATTTTTAAATTAAAAAAAAATTGAGAAAAGGAGACTTTATAGCCTAAACTCACCCTCAGTAGCCTGAATAATTTCTTCAGGAGCCTGAAGATTAAGTTCGGTAGCCTGATGAATTAATAGGAAAACACAACAAGAAGGCCGAGGTACTTCGGTTGCCTGACCCTAGAACTTCAGTCGCCTGAAGTCACTTTAGGAGCTTGAACTTCAACATTAGTAGCCTGAAGTCGCGGGAAAGTTTAAAAATCATATTTTTATTAAACAAACTCGCGAGCTATTTCTTTGATCCAACGGTTGAGATCAATCCTAAGGGTAAAACACTATAAATACTAAATATCTAAACCCTAGAACCAAGCTAAGACACTCAAGAAAGAGAAGAACACATCTTATTGAAAGAATATTGAAAATTTGCTCATATTGCTATACGATTGCTTACATTTCAATCTCTAACCATCAAACTTTGGAAAATCAACTCAGAATCTCAAAGGGAACTTGTTTACCCATCTGAATTCTCATTCTAGTATTGAAGTTTGATCATTCAAGTTATTATCCTTAAGAACTTCTCATCTTATTACTTGTTCTTGATTATCTTTAGAAAAGTTTGATCTTGTGTGTTCATACATATAAAAAAAAAAATTGTTTTTGAAAAGATCATTACTTGAGAAAGTTATTTAGCTATTAATTGATTTTTATTCAAGAGTATATACATAGTTTTCATAGAGCATATTATTTAAAAATCTATTTTTGATTAGGTATTAAAAGGTTGATCTTGAAATTGCTTATACATATACATATTTATTTTAAACAAGAACGTTACTTTATTAAGGTTATGTTATTGATTTAATGGTTTGATTCAAGTGTACATTCAGTTATAAGATTCATATTTTATATATATTAAAACACTTGAGAATGTATCCTTGGCATTCAAAAATATCTATTTTATTAAGGGATATTTTGTTTGGAAAATCTTATACTCAGGATTTTGTTCTTTGAATTACATATCATAGACATTAACATATTACAAAAATCGAGTTGTGATTAAATATTTAATAGAAAGCTTTTTTATATAGATTGATAAAATATTCAAGATAAGACTTTTATCAAGTTCACATTAGATATATGTGGGTATCTTTACAAAGTGAACTAGAACTCTAGTATACTCCAAAGCATTTTAAATATATCATTACATGGGAGTTTTGATTAAAGAGGATTTGTGTGTTGAAGCATATCATACAAAAACGATTGTATCGTTTTCATACATTCATGAGCTTCAAGTTTAATCATATGTTAATGTGTTAGGAATTTGATCTGTACTCACACGCTTTTGTTAGAAGCATTTTTGAGTGTTATTTTTCAGATTCTATTGTATACATGGTTCAGTGTGTGAACCGGTGTGTGAAGAGAAAGTTGCATCTCTTATAAGCAGCAGAGTAGGAGAGAGTTGTGCCTCTTGTAAGCAGCGGATTGTAAGGGAAGTTTCGTCCCAATTTAAGGAGCAAAGATTTAGTGAAATCCTTAAATGGTTGCTCAAGGCGAGGACATAGGCCAAGTCGGCTGAACCTCGTAAAAACCGTATTTGTCTTATCTCTTCCCTTTGCTCTTTATTTTCAGCACTGCATTTAAATTGTGTATATTGCATGTATAGGTTGGATAGCCTTACACATAAGTAATTGAGTAACAAGAATTCATTCGTAAATATATAAGAAGGGTTTAAGCGGTAAATAAGTGTCAAAGAATTTTTTAAATACCCAATTCACCCCCCCACCCCCCTTCTCTTGGAATTACTCCCGATTCAACAGTTGTGGCTAGTGTTGGGTTGCCGGAGTTGGTGATGTGGGTGGTTGTGTGGTTTACCGAAACAGCAAATAGTAAACAGAAAACAGTTGATGAATTAACATCACCAATAATTCCATGATTCTACAGCAAACAATATCATTCTTGAAGTTGCATTTCAACCGATAATCAGAATCCCACTTTAGCAATTTATCAAATAACTGTTGTGCACAAACTAATTCAAATTCACACACCATCCAACACCTCATTTCGGCATCGAAAGCAGAATCAGGGAATCAAATAAGCTAACAATTTCTTACTGCTTTTGGATTAATTTCAAACTATGTAGCAATTGAATCCAGCCAGAATTTATCAATCGCCAAAGAGTTAAGAGAGAATGAAATTTAAATGCATGAATTGATTAAGACTGGTTCTTGTGGCAGAGAGATGAGCTCATGCTCTGAACATTGCGCCCAGAATCAATTGTCTAAACCATCTCTTTCCAAGTAGTTCCCTCTTTCTCCCTATGTGTTCACCAAAAGGTTTTGATCTCACAAGACCCAAGTGGAGATATTCAATTTTTGAAAACAAAAATCTAGAATGTTCAAAGAAACCACATGCCCATTTGAAACCATATAAATCATCTACAGATTTTGGCACCCAAAAGATCCACGCACTTTCTAGATCTAAGATATCTACCTAGCCAAAAATATCAATAATTTCAAAATCCATCTTCTCTTCATCTTTCTAAATAAGTCATATTCAATTCTTCAATTGAATTTAAAAAAACACCCTCTGCATTGTGATATCTTCAACTCCTCCAACCTTATCCCAATTATCATTTCTCTAATAAAACGGAAAAAAAAAAAAAAAATTGAAAGCAACCCATCTGCAGTGTTGAGAGAGAGAGAGAGAGAGAGAGGGAGACTGGCGAGCGCAGGGGGGTCGGTGATATACCTGAATCGCAGAGAAAACACCAGCCTTACACGTAGCCGAAAGTTTCATAGAGCTGCGTGCAAATTTGTAGAGCTGCTGTTGCTGGTGCTAGATGCCGATGTAAAGTGAGAGGCCGTGAGGGTGCCCGGGTGCTGGGAGTTGGGCGACGCAGGTGCAGGTCGAGGTGTTTACAATGAAAAGAGATGAGGGAGGACTTGATTTGCAGGAGGGTGACCACTTCAGGAATGCAGGAGGCCGGAGTTAATGGAGTCTGATTGCTAGGTAGAGGTGCCCGGGCGAGCGTGGTGCGAGCTAGGAGTTATTTGGGAAGATCAATGCTAAGAAAAAAAAGACGAGGAGACAAAGTGTCGTCATGAATGTAGTGCAACTCGGTTCAAATTTCATGACAGAGTATACGAAGACTGATCGGAATGTTGAGATGAATGTGGCATGCATGGAGGAGGTTAAGAGAACTAGGAGGAGGGAGGTGATAATGGTTACTGGCGCATGTGTATAGGGTTGTGTGGAATAAAGAAGGATGGAGGGAGGCTGCTACATGAAGAAGAAAAAAAAGTGAAGACCCCCCTTGCGTGAAGTGAATAGTGAAGTATGGATTTCCCCGCCTCTCTCCTGTGTGCCCAGTGAGTGTCTTTATAGGGAGTATGGGCGGAAAGAATTGGTGCGCAAAAGCACGCGAGGGGCCAAAAATAACCCAGCAGGAAATATTCCCCCCTGCCATGCGTGATTTGTTAGAACTTTTCCTCCAACGTGTCATGTTCTTGCCCCCTTTTTTGAATTATTCCTTTTTTTATTTTTTATTTTTTATTTTTTGGTCCCATTTTATTTCCCACAAATGAAACTCTCAATTTTAATAATACTTAATTCTCGAAAAATTAAAAGGACCCAGGCTCGGAAAGATGACGTTGTAAGAATTCATTTTAAAAATTAAACGACTCGACTCCTAAAAATTTGAAAATTTTGGAAAAATTCAATTTAAAAATTGATAATACTCAAATCGAGAGATTTAATTTTAAAACAAAAAGAGACTTATTTTTTTTTAACATACCGAGACTCGATCTTAAAACAGGACTCCAATTAAAAATACAATGACTCAAATAGAAATACCGATACTTAATTTAAAATGCTGGGACTCAAACAAGGTCCTCCATTTTCTGAAATTCGCAGTCAACTTTTATTACATCGGGTTTTCTCGAAAATGGCGTGCTTAAAATTGGGGTGTTGACAACTGCACCTTTTATAGGCTTTGTTGTTATAAAGTAACAGTAGGAACTCTCCTATGTTATTTGTAGCAATAAGTCTGTAAAGATAAAAGACACATATTTTAACTAGGTCGTACTACTATTCAATGCCCTTAGGTTGCTCAGGGAGGCTTGTCTATCAGAGAGGGGAAGTGGAAATGTCGCACAGCTCTCTAGAAAGTTTGTAATTAGCAGTTTTTGGTTAGAAGTTAGCATAGGTGAGTAGTCAGTGTTTAATGTGGAATCAAAAGGAATTGGAGATGACTTGCAATGGGGATGATCAATCAGGTGTAGGGTCTCGAGATCCTTTTGAAAATGTCCTTAGGTGCTCGAGTCTAAGTCCCTAAAAAATTGCTCTACTGGGGATGATCAATCAGGTGTAGGGTCCCGAGATCCTTTGGGAGAACGAGGATTCAGATGTAGAATCCTGAGTTCCTAAAGAAAAACGGTTGCTCCACTGGGGGTGATCGATCGGGTGTTAGGTCCCGAGATCTTTGGGAAAACGAGCATTCAGGTGTGGGGTCCTGAATTCCTAAAGAAAAATAGTTGTTCCACTGGGGATGATTGATCGGGTGTAAAATCCCGAGATCTTTGGAAGACAAGTGCTCAGGTGTAAGATCTTGAGAGTTTTTCGGAACATGACTGTTTAGCTGAGGGTGGGTGTAGGATCCCATAAGTTAGGTAGACACTTTTAAAAATGAATGCTCAGGTGTAGAATCATGAGAGTTCGATGAAAATTCGGGTGTATAATCCCGAAGACCACTAAAGTGTAGAATCATGAGAGTCGGATGAAGACTCGGGTGTACAATCCCGAAGACCACTTCAAGTGTAGAATCATGCGAGTTAGATGAAGATTCAGGTGTACGATCTCGAAGACCACTTGGGTGTAGAATCATGGGAGTCAGATGAAAATTCGGGTGTATGATCTCGAAGACCACTCAAGTGTAGAATGATGAGAGTCGGATGAAAATTTGGGTGTATGATCCCGAAAACCACTCAAGTGTAGAATCATGAGAGTCGGATAAAGATTCGGGTGTACGATCGTGAAGGCCACTCAAGTGTAGAATCATAAGAGTCAAATGAAGATTCAGGTGTACGATCCCGAAGGCCACTCAAGTGTAGAATCATAAGAGTCGGATGAAGATTCGGGTGTATGATCCTAAAGACCACTCAGGTGTAGAATCATAGGAGTTGGATGAAATTTTAGGTGTATGATTCTGAAGACCACTTAAGTGTAGAATCATGAGAGTCAGATGAAAATTCGAGTGTATGATCCCGAAAACCACTCAAGTGTAGAATCATAAAAGTCAGATAAAGATTCGAGTGTACAATCTCGAAGACCACTTCAAGTGCAGAATCATGAGAGTCAGATGAAGATTTGGGTGTACGATCCTAAAGGCCATTCAAGTGTAGAATCGTGAGAGTCGGATGAAGATTCGGGTGTATGATCCCAAAGACCACTCAAGTGTAGAATCGTGAGAGTCGGATGAAGATTCGAGTGTATGATCCTAAAGACCACTTAAGTGTGGAATCTTGAGAGTTTACTGGCTACTTGAGCATAGGATCTCAAGGATTTCTCAGATGTAGGATTCTGAGAGTCTGTTGAGTGCTTGAGTGTAGGATCTCGTGGACTTCCTAGATATAGGATTCTGAGAGTTAGTTGGCTGCTCGAGTGTAGGATCTTGAGGACTTCTCAGATGTAGGATTTTGAGAGTTAGTTGATTGCTCGAGTGTAGGACCTCGAGGACTACTCAGATATAGGATTCTGAGAGTCTGTTGATTGCTCGAGTGCAGGATCTCGAAGACTTCGCAGATGTAGGATTCTGAGAGTTTTCTGATTGCTCGAGTGTAGGATCTTAAGGACTTCTAAGATGTAGGATTTTAAGAGTCGATTGCTTGAGTGTAGTATCTAGATGACTTCTTAGATGTAGGATTCAGGGAGTTTTCTGATTGCTCGAGTGTAGGATCTCGAAGACTTCTCAGATGTAGGATTCTGAGAGTATGCTGATTGCTCAAGTATAGGATCTTAAAGACTTCTTAGATGTAGGATTCTAAGAGTTTTCTGATTGCATGAGTGTAGGATCTTGAGGACTTCTCAAATGTAGGATTCTAAGAGTCTGTTGATTGTTCGAGTGTAGGATCTCGAAAATCTCAAGTGCAGAATCTTGAGAGTCAAAATGAACATTCAAGTGTAGGATCTCGAAAATCTCAAGGATTACTCAGGTGTTAAAACAAATGAATTAATATTCTCCTAGGTCAACTACCCTAGTTTCAAAGCAGATGTCTCACTTTGTTCCTAGGGTCAGCTGCCCCAGTTTCAAAGCATATCAATCTGTGCTTGGGGTCAACTGCCTCAGTTTCAAGATTTACTTAGTCAAGGATGCAATAAGGATGTTCAAAAACTTATAAGACAAGTATGAATGAATGATGCTCTGTTGTTATATGTATGCATGTAGCTACCTATGATTCTAGAATGTAAGGATATGTTGCTATATGTATGCACATCGCTACCTATGATGCAAAATCATGTATGCATTTTTTTTCCATATAATGAAATGCATGATGATGTATGAAATTTCTTTTTCCAATGTGCCTGTAATCAACGACCCAATTTCTGAGTTTGGCTATGTGTTCGGACTCCAATCTGATGTGAATGCATTTGAATCTAGCTCAAATGAGACTTAATCCAAGATCTCCCCTAGTTACATGTCACTGATCTTGGTCCTGCTTTCAAATTCTATTTTAATATGAAAAACATAAGAATTGACTCTACAACAGCTCAACATGAAATCTGCCCCAGTTACATATGTTTGCAACTAATCTTGGCCAGTACTTTCAACAGGAATTCAACATGGAGTTTGCCCCAATTACATTCGTCTCTGGCTGATTTTGTTCACTTGGCATTCTTTCAATAGGGACCTTCATGGTGATTCCTTGTAGGATACCTTCTTTGACTATCCATTCCACATTTTGGAGCTTTTAAAGAGTGAGAAAGGGAGTGTCTTTTTTCAAAGGATGAAGGTTCATGCATTTAGGACGTCAATTTGCTAAATCAAGAGATCAGGTGAACAAAATAGATGTTTTATCATGTTCATGCTTTTTGAAAGGAAAAGTTTTTATGCCAGTATTCAAAAGTCATGTGATATTGATGCTAGCCTATTAGGATGAATAATTGATTCTCTCCCTTTGTCTATTGCCCCTGTTTTGTTGAGGGAAACTCCTCCTCTTCTGTCTTATTTTGCTGCTAACCCACTGGAAATCTTTTGTTTGACTGTTACTCCTAGTTTAGCCAGTTCGACCCATGTTTTGATCTCAAGATAGTCTTTAAGACTCGGGACGAAATGTAGGCTTAAGGATTTGGTCTCTCAGAAGAAAATGGAAACTAAGGCTAAAAAAAATCTCATCCCCCAAATGATATCTTTTGCCCCAGTTTGTGGCGAGGCGTTTTTGAGAGAATTTAACCAAACTTGTTTATTTGAACAAGCTGCCTATGTACCTTTTCAAGATCAAGTCATTACGTAATTCAGACTCAATCATTGAGTCTGACAAATCATTATGAGACAACGTGTGTACCAATCTGCTCAAGTCTTTCATTTGGACCATAATGTAGGCTTTGGGTATTGGTTAGAGAAGAAAAAGGATACAATACGGCTCAAACTTTGCTAAATTTAAAAAGGGTAGTCCTTGGTCAAAGATCGCATCGTAAGCATGCCCCTTTTCATTTCCCTTCTTTTTCGACTTTTTTTGCATTTTCTTCTTTTTGCTTTCCCTTTTGTGGAGTATTTTTTAGCATTATGTTCATTGGAAGCTCAATAGGGACTGATCTTTTACAAACTGCCCTAGTGTGGGGTGTGATCTTTTGACGAGTTGATTAAGAATTGAATTCTTTTAGGCTAAAGAGGGCATGCAATGGGTTTTTCCTTTCTTCAATTTTTCTTTTCTTGGTAGTTGAAAAATGGCCTGCCCCATTGCTGTCTCATATGATCTGTCAGACCTTTGAAACCTCGAACCCATTTAAGTTTTTGGAAAGTGACTTTTGAAGAAAACGGCTTAACATTCGAGCTCAGATGGGTTAGAAAATGGTAAATCCATATTTGGGTTCATTTTAGAGGGACTGGTCAGCCAAGGATGGTCATCTGTCATTTGACCAAAACGAGAGTAATGAGCTAACATGAAATTGTCAGAACAACACGGTCATTTTGTTGAGTTCCTTCCAGAGTAGAATACTCGTTCATAACATTCGAATTCAATAGGGTAAGGACAATTATTCCATCCTCCTATTCTTCTGCCTTTGGGCTAGATTTTGAAATTCAAAATTTCTTCTTGGCTCATGAATACTGGCAATGTTACTTTCCCTATTCCCGCATAAAACACGAGCAAACAAAATTTTGCAATTAAACCCATGATGCAAACGATATACGAAAATGCATAACTTCATTTCATTGATGAGAATGAAATTTTATGAGGCGAAAATGTCACAGAATTACAAAATGGAAATAAAGAAATAAAGAAGACAAAAGCACCATATGAAATGGATTGGATAGTCAACAGTCTGTCAATTCTATGTATCCACTCCTGCTGTAAAATGGTAAATCCCTTCATTCATGCTATTCCTAGATCCATGGCTGATACTCCGGATTTGGCTACTTCTGACATGCTAATCATTTCCTTCCTTGACTATTTATTATCAAAAGTCAAAGAACCAGCATCCCTTAGTGATTGTACCTTGTTCTTAAATGTCCAACATCGATCAACGGTGTGGCCTGGTGAATTGGAGTGATATGCGCAGCGAGCGTCCGAGTCATACCATTATGGTAGGGGATGTCGTACAGATATTCCGGGGATGACCAAGATAAGCTTCCTTTCAAGTAATTGGGGGAACAGTTCCGAATTGGACATAGGAATTGGCTCGATCCTATTAGGACCCCTTCCCTGCATTTGAACATTTTGCTGAGCGAGCATAGGTCTGGTGCCTGCATATGCTACCTGATTAATGGTGGGTTTGGCAACAAAATTTCTCCTCAACCCCCTATTCCGGTTGCCTTGGTAATAACGCCCCTAAATCATGTGGGCTTCTTCATATTTTTTCTTATTAGTCCATTTCTTGCCCGAATCAGTCTCATTTTCACTATCTTTGACCAGGTCTACCTTGATGTCGACTTCAATCCTACTTCTCGTGGCCATGATGTCCATGAAGTCATGGAGAGTTACTCCCCGAAGATGTCCGTGGTAGGGGTCTTTCAATCTATTTATGAATAACATGATAGCTTCCCAATCACCTACCGGGGGGTCCACTTGGATCGCTGTATCCCTCCACCTATAAGCGTACTACCTAAAGGTTTTTGTGGGCTTCTTCTCCATTTCAAAGAGAGTCATTCTGTCAGAAGCCATTTCTAGAACATGGCAGCATTGTGCCTCAAAAGCATATGCCAAATCCCCCTAAGTGAGGATTCGGGTTCGGTCTTGTTGGACATACCATCTAGCCGCTACTCCCATAAGACTGCTCTGAAAGCAATGCATCATCAATTTCTCATTGTCCACATACGCAGCCATTGACCGGATAAACAGGCGCATATGGGTTCGGGGGCATGTAGTCCCATCAAACTTCTCAAAGCCAGGCATTTTAAACTTCGGAGGGAGCACTACATTGGGCACCAAGCAATAATCTGAGGGTCTGGTGGTATTGGAGGTTCGGGTTCCTTCTATAGCTCTTAACTGCTCTTCAAGCTCATCGCAACGGTATTCTCTCATAGTCTTGCTTGTTCCCACAACTACTGACGAAGGCATTCCCATTTCTGGAGTCATCACTACAAGAATAAAGGGGGGCACACCAGGCGATGGTCTCTCCGAGGTAAATGGTGGCGGTCCTAATGACTGCCCATGAATCGGCGTGAAGCCTGGCGAATGGATAGGATCTGTTTCTTCTTCATGATCCTGATTGTGGACTGACTTTCCTTTGTCTAACAACAACTCCAGTATCTTCTTCATTTGGCTACTTAATTCCTTATGTCCTTACTCTATGCCCAAGACCCAATTTTCTAGTTGCTCCGCCATAACTTTTGCTTTACTTCTGGTGTTGTAAGGATGGGTAGAAGTGGGCTCAATCTTGGAGTTACAGTCTTTGATTCGACCTGATTTTACAGGAAATCAGAATGTGATTATCGGGTCATCGGAGGAGAACATGCATGCATGTGTGCATGTAATGCAACCTAGACAATCATTTGGCCAAGGTTTCAAGAAAAACCACACTCATTAATGATCTCGAGAATAATCTGTTTTTCCCTTGGCAGGGTACTTTGGAAATAAACTTTGACTTTCCAAAAATGAATCAAGCTTTTTCCAAAAGATTGGCCCAGTGATATGAATGCCTAAAATGGATGCAGGATGTACACAACACAGAGCATTTTTCAAAACATATGTACAACAAACATAGGTTATCACCTGTGGAGAAGGATGTGGCTCATGCCCCAACCCCAAGGTAAGTATGTACATAGGGTTCTTTGAGGCTCTACCCTAGCCAAGGGATTATGGACAATCATGTGTGGTTAAGCTCTAATCCCTATTGAAAAAGGGCCCCAAATTGAAACTTCATCCTCCCTCACAGAGGTCCAGACAAAACTCGCACTAAGCAGAGTGGTTCGCGGGTCCTCACAGATCATGCCACATGGGAACTGACACTATTACACTCTTTTCTAATCCTAGCAAGGGAAAGTTTAGGTATAGAGCTGTGAGAGTGTGTGAGTTCATCATTTTCAGCCTACACCCTCTACCCCACATCCCTCTATTATTCAGATGAAAACACATGTTTTACTCACACAAGTCATGGAAAAAAGTAGTCACATACTTATCATCTCATGCTAAATCAAGGCATTCATAGTTAATTGCATGCTCATTCAGTAGGTAACGACTACACAAACAAAGCTGAGCATTTATTCAATTACTTACTATGATTTATTCGCGAAGTACCTGCAAACAAAATGATCATATGGACAATGTGTATAAAAATAGGTAAGGAGCAATCAAGAAGGCTCATTAGATTTGGATTTTTGGGATAATCCTTAATTAATCATTGGCTTGACTCTCAATTGTCCCCAACGAAGTCACCAAGCTATCGCGACGTCCCAGACCCGGCCCAGAGAACCAACTCTAGCGAAAATGGGGTGCGGCTGTGAATTGGGAAGAATGGATGTGTGGTTTCAAAAATGTGATTTTTTGTGGAAAAAGAACGTGTGATGGAGTCGCCACTAACCTTTTGGAGTACGTTTAGAACACTTGATTGCTACCCCGTTAGGGGTAGAATTAGTTTGTCTTACTAGAGTCGGACTCGGGAGTACGGTTACGCGAGAGGAAGGTATTAGCATCCCCTACGTGCTTGTTCTTACGAACGATATCAGATTAATAAAAAATTATCCCAAAATAAATCTAATAAGCCTTTCAAAATTACTCCCTTTCAAAAATCGAAAGAATGAAAATACTATATAGGTATTCCCTCATAATTGGGGCAATCCAATACTCCGAAGAGTTCATGCCCTTTGTCGCAATCATTGGGATGGAAAATCAAGAAAATAAGGTACAAAATACACTCCCGAGGGTTTTGAAATCCGTAGGTTTTTTTCTAAGTAGGAAAATACTATTCTAGGAGGTTTTTGAAGTTTTTTCGGGATGAAAAATGATTTTCTGGGCTTAAAAATATTTTTGTGATTTTTCTAAGTGTGAACATTTTTTGTGATTTTTCAATATTTTTCCTAAACTTTAAAATAGCACAAAAAATCATGGAAATCAAAATATGAAAATATTTTTTGGATTTTTTGAGATTTTTGTGATTTTTGTAAATTTTCTAGATATCTAAATAATAATATGTAAGTAAAATGGAGAGAATCGGCGTGAACCAATTCGGGAGAGGAGCCGGTTGAACACGGACCAATCCGAGGGAAAAACTAGCTTAAGATCTTGGTCGAGACCATGACTCGACACGCGTTGCCTTACGCGTGGGTTGTGTGTGTTTAGGTGTATGTTAGAGTGCATGAATGATGCATTATACATGTGTGAACACGAATGCGAACAAGCTTGCATGCATGGTATGTGAATGAACATGCACATGCATGCTGGCGTGAATGGACAATAGTCGAAGTAATGATGTCATGGGTGATATCGGAATGTCTTAAGTGTACATGTGCGTGTATGGGAATAAGCTAGATGCATGGTGCATGAACGCATGCATGCGTGTGTATGCGTGAAATGGCATGCATGTACATGCATGAGCACATGAATGTGTGCATTTGAGTGTGAGTGCATGCATGCATTTATATAAATGTGAATGTGTGTGTATGTGTGACTGCATGCATGCATGTATGGGTATATGAATGGGTGCACGTGTGTGAAATTGCATGCATGTATATGTGCGCGCATGGGGATGTGGGTGTATGTGAATGCATGTGTATGAAGGTGTTGTATGCTAACATGCTTACGTGTGTATGGGTATTGGTGGGCATGAAGTAAACATGTGCATGCATGTGAGTGGATAGAAATTAGTGGAGTGTAGGTGATTTAGGTTTTTCGTGTTAGTGGAGTGTCCCGGTGTACGTAGGTGGGCTTGTTAGTGGAGTGTCCAGGTGTATGTAGATGGGTGTCAGTGTTGCGCGTGTTTTATTGTGTAGCAGTGTGTGTGCCTATGGGTGTGTCAGTGTGTGTGCGTGAAGCAGTGGGTGTATGTATATATTTATGTGCATGAAACTGTGTGGGTGTATGTGTGTAAGAGGATTGTGTGTGTGTGCAGAGTGTATTGGAGTGCGTGTAACATTGTGCATGAATGCGTTTTAGTGTGTGTAAATATGTGTGGCCATAGGCATTAAAGTGTGTGTATGTGCGTGCAACAACTGGTGTTAAAGTGTCGATATGTGTGTACCAACGGTTGTTAAAGGCGCGTGAGTTAGTGTGTGTTTTGCACAGTCGTCGCCGTGATCAAAAGATTTGATCAATTGAGACAATGCCGATATGCCCGTCGGGAACGGAACTACTGGAAACGAACCAGCTAAAGAAATTGAACAATCTAGCAGGCAGTGTATGCTCGTAGCAAACGTACTGCGTAACTGAAGATCGTAGATGGCGATGCATGCCGGGGGCTTCAACGAAATCAACACAGCAGAGGGGAGTGATGACGACGTCGAAGGTTAGAGAGCACGGAGACGTTAGTGACGACAGAGAAAGAAAGCAGAGACAGAGGCGAGATTGAGAGAGAGTGTGAACAGAGGGACTATGGTGGTGGTATGGTAAAGCTAGCCGTGAACAGTGTTCACGGCTGTGTGGAGGGTGGTGGCGCCGGAAAGAAGAGGGTGGATATGGAGATGTAGCTAGGAGAGGGAGATGGAGGAGGCTCTGGTCGTGACTCGTGAGACACCTCTGGCGAACAGCTGGGAAGTGTGGGTTCTGTGTGTGTGCGTTGGAGTGGGTAGGAAACTCTTAGCAGGGGGGTCATGCCGGTTTGGAAGCTGAACTGCAGGCGGATGATTTTGTTGGGAGGGGGGTTGGTAGAGCAGTATTTGGTGGGGCGAGAGCACGATGTGAATGTGGAAGAAGAACAGGAGTAGAAATCTGTTGATGAGATTGCTGCTGAGGAGCAGATGCTGGCTGCTGCATGGGATCCATATGCACTGTGTTTGGTGTTTCTGACTGCTGCTCCGCCATGGACACTTGCAGCTTTGAGAGATGAAGCTGGGCCTCCACTATTTCTTGCTTATCCCTTAAAACCTCTTCACCAGTTTGCACCTCTCTAAGAATGTTTTCCAACTGTCTCATTCTTCCATCCGTGCTTCCATGATTGTTTCCAACAGATACCTTCAAATCATCTACAGAATTCTCAAGGTGGCGGGGGTTCAGTGGTATGTGTGTGGTTGTGCTGGTGTTGGGTTGCCGGAGTTGGTGATGTGGGTGGTTGTGTGGTTTACGGAAACAGCAAACAGTAAACAGAAAACAGTTGTTGAATTAACATCACCAATAATTCCATGATTCCACAGCAAACAATATCATTCTTGAAGTTGCATTTCAACCGATAATCAGAATCCCACTTTAGCAATTTATCAAACAACTGTTGTGCACGAACTAATTCAAATTCACACACCATCCAACACCTCATTTCGGCATCCAAAGCAGAATCAGGGAATCAAATAAGCTAACAATTTCTTACTGCTTTTGAATTAATTTCAAACTATGTAGCAATTGAATCCAGCCAGAATTTATCAATCGCCAAAGAGTTGAGAGAGAATGAAATTTAAATGCATGAATTGATTAAGACTGGTTCTTGTGGCAGAGAGATGAGCTCATGCTCTGAACATTGCGCCCAGAATCAATTTTCTAAACCATCTCTTTCCAAGTAGTTCCCTCTTTCTCCCTATGTGTTCACCAAAAGGTTTTGATCTCACAAGACCCAAGTGGAGAGATTCAATTTTTGAAAACAAAAATCTAGAATGTTCAAAGAAACCACATGCCCATTTGAAACCATATAAATCATCTACAGACTTCAGCACCCAAAAGGTCCACGCACTTCTAGATCTAACTCCTCCAACCTTGTCCCAATTATCATTTCTCTAATAAAACGGAAAAAAATAAAAATAAAAATTTGACAGCAACCCATCTGCAGTGTTGAGAGAGAGAGAGAGATACTAGCGAGTGCCGGGGGGGTCGGTGATATACCTGAATCGCAGAGAAAACACCAGCCTTACAGGTAGCCGAAAGTGCCGTAGAGCTGCGTGGAAATTTGTAGAGCTACTGCTACTGGTGCTAGATGCCGGTGTAAAGTGAGAGGCCGTGAGGGTGGCCGGGTGCTGGGAGTTAGGCGACGCAGGTGCAGGTCGAGGTGTTTACAGTGAAGAGAGATGAGGGAGGACTTGATCAACAGGAGGGTGAGCAGTTCAGGAATGCAGGTGGCCGGAGTTAATGAAGTCTGATTGCTAGGTAGAGGTGCCCGGGCGAGCGTGGTGTGAGCTAGGAGCCTAGGAGTTATTTGGGAAGAACAATGCTAAGAAAAAGAGACGAGGAGGATGGAGGGCGACGGTGAGAGAGAGGACGACAATGAAAATTATCGACGACGGAGACTGAGAGTCGTCATGAATGCAGTGCAGCTCGGTTCAACTTTCATGACAGAGTATATGAAGACCGATCGGAATGTGGAGATGAATGTGGCATGCACGGAGGAGGTTGAGAGAACTGGGAGGAGGGGGGTGATAATGGTTACTGGCGCAGGTGTATAGGGTTGTGTGGAAGAAAGAAGGATGGAGGGAGCCTGCCATGTGAAGAAGAAAAAAAGGTGAAGACCCCCCTTGCGTGAAGTGAATAGTGACGTATGGATTTCCCCGCGCTCACTCCTGTGCGTGCCCAGTGAGTGTCTTTATAGGGAGTATGGGTGGAAAGAATTGGCGCGCAAAAGCACGCGGCGGGTCAAAAATATCCCTGCAGAAAATATTCCCCCCTGCCACGCGTGTTTTGTTAGAACTTTTCCACTAACGTGTCATGCTTTTGCCCCCTTTTTTGAATTATTCTTGTTTTTATTATTATTATTTTTTTTGGTCCCTTTTTATTTCCCACAAATGAAACTCTCAATTTTAATAATACTTGATTCTTGGAGATTGGAAGGACCCAAACTCGGAAAGACGACTTGGTAAAAATTCATTTTAAAAATTAAATGACTCGACTCTTAAAATTTTAAAAATTTTGAAAAAATTCAATTTAAAAATTGAAAATGCTCATATCAAGAAATTCAATTTTAAAACAAAACGAGACTTACTTTTTTGAAAATATCGGGACTCGATCTTAAAACAGGACTCTAATTAAAAATACTAGGACTCAAATAGAAATATCGATACTTAATTTAAATAGCTGGGACTCAAACAAGGTCGTTTAATTTCCGAAATTCGCAGTCAACTTTTATTACGCCTGGTTTTCTCGAAAATGGCCTGATTAAAATTGGGGTGTCGACATTATTTGCTAAGAAACATAATGGGTCCTTGAGGCTATGCATTGATTATTGAAAGTTGAATCGGGTTATATTAAGAATTGGTATCAACTTCCAAGAATTGGTGGACTATTTGATCAATTGGCAAAATCCCAAAATTTTGGAAGAATGGCTTACAATCAAATTATCACCAATTGAGATTTGGGAATTAAACATCCCAAAGACGGAATTTAATACATAGTATGAGCACTATAAGTTTATTGTTTTACCATTACACCTTGCATTTTCATGGATATGATGAATCAAGTTATTCAACCATACTTGAATCAATTTATTATAGTTTTAATGGATGATTTTTTATATATTCAAAGACTCAAGAAGAGCATGAAGAACATTTGTGATTAAATTTACAAACATTATGGGAGTATCAGTTATATGCTAAACGGGAAATGTGAGTTCTAGACAACTAGTACGAAATTTTTGGGTCATGTCATAATCAAAGAATGGTTGTCTATTGATTCTCTAAGGTTGATGTTGTATTGAGTTGGGAAACCCCTAAAAATGTGATTTAAATTCAGACCTTCCTGAGTTTGGCAGGTTATTATTGCAAGTTTGTGTGGAATTTTTTTTCTAAAATGTCTATGTCACTTATCAAGTTAACAAAGAAAAAGTAGTTGCCTGGGGATCATGACACTTAAAGCCTTACAAGTGCAATTATCCAACCCATGACTTAGAATTAGCTGCTATTATGTTTGCATTAAAATTATAGCGTTCATACTTATATGGAAATAAATTTGAACTGTATTCATATGATAAAAGCCTTAAAAACCTTTTTATTCAGAAGAAGTTTTATTTTGGAATTAGAGGATGATAAAGGGAGAAAGGTTATGTCAGTGTTAGATTTTTGGAGACTGGAAATAAGAATTAAGGTTGTTGAGTGTTGGTGCTGAAGCAAGGGGTATTAGACTAGGATGTCCAATACATCGGTTCGTGTTAGTTATCAGTTTTTAATAGAGTTGTTTACGAGATTAACTCAAAACATGTTAAGTTAACGATGAATTTTATTTGGGCTTATATTTAGTAAATTTTGAGGACAAAATTTTTATGATGAGAGAATGTAAAGCCCCAGAAAATAATATGCATGGAAATGATCCTAAAAGAATTAAATTAAATTAAATTAAAAATTAATTAATTAATTATTATTATTTATATAATATATTAAATTAAAAATTAATTAATTAATTATTATTATTTATATAATATGATATATTATATTATTATAATGATATAATATAATATAATGTTATAATTATAATTATATATATATATATATATATATATATGTTATCAGGTTACTTTTCAAGGAAGCATCCTGAATCAATTGAAATCCAATTCCCATTTCATCCCCCCCGGGTGCGTAGCTCTCACTCTCTCTCCATTTCTCTCTCCTCAAGCTCTCTCTCTTTCTCTCTTCAATTTCTCTCCATTTCCTAGCCGAATCAAAAAACGAACACCATATCCAGGTCCTAACTCCGCTCCTTAATATTTTAACCGAAGTGGATTCGTCGTTTAGACGTCGTAGGCACCACTTCAGGGTTAAGGTAAGAGGAATAAATTATGTCAATTCATTTTAAAATACTTCTGATTAAATTTAAGTACGTGAATTTAATTAGCTTCATGTTAATTAAAATATGTCTGAGTTAAATTAAATGGCAGGGATTTGATTAAATCAGATTTTTGAGAATAATTTGAAATTAAATTAAACTACAGGGATTTGATTAAATTAGATTTTTGGGAATATTTTGAAATTAAGTTAAACTGCAGAGATTTAATTAAATCAAATTTTTGGGGATAATTTGAAGTTAAATTAAACTGCAAGGATTTGAGTATATCGGGTTTTCTTGGAATATTTTAGAATTAAATTAAATAGGTGAAATTAATCATACCCTTATTTTCAGAAAAATATATATATTTTCCCTCGGCAATTTATTATATTATGGTATAAGCATTTAAATTATGCGACATGAGAACAATTTGTTATAATTGCATAATTAAATAAGTAGGAATCCCTTTTATGATATTATATAGTGAAATTGTAATTTTATACAAAAATGTGGTTTTATGCTAAGTATGGATTTTATACTGAATTATGAATATATACAAAGTTGTGATTTTATATTGAGTTATGATTGTATACAGAGAATGTGGTTTTATACTGATCAATGGAAATATTGAAAATACTGTGGAATTGTGAGAAATGACGGTTTTATACCGAGTTGTAAAAATGAGATCATGCTACTCTTTTTATTATGAAAATTGCAATATAACGTTGATAGGATATGAGGAGGTCGTTATATTATTATTATATAATATTATGTAAATTACAATATAACGTTGGCAGGATATGAGGAGGTCGTTATATTGTTATTATATAATATTATATAAATTCCACTATATGGTATACGAACCCTAATTAACCAATTATGTTCAGAGTACGGTATCGTAGCTATAGAGATATGTTAGTGCAACCACACTACTCAAAAAGAGTGTTGGTAATAGAAGTTGATTTGGCCTGCGAAGTGTTGTTAACCGCCCCTGGAGTTCGGACTAGGCTATGGTAGGCAAATTGTACTGCAGATAAGGAATTTTGACTTAACTTGGTAGTAGGTCAGCCAAAGCTAAGTCCCGCCTCCGAGCCGCACAACTCAATCATGTCGGGTGATTACATGATGTTATATGATTATCTATTCAGGGAGGTTCTTTTATGCATATATGTGAATTTACGTATATAGGGAAATTCTTTTATGTGTGTGTGTGTGTGTGTGTGTGTGTGTGTGTGTGTGTGTGTGTATGAGTTGATTTACGTATACAAAGAAACTTATTACGATAAAGTATGTATTTTCCAGATATATAAGTGTGAGTACAGTTTTATATTATTTCTCAAGTTAAAGTTAATTATTATATGGATGTGTTTTTTATACACTAAAACTCATGTTGCCACACACTAGTAATAATCTATTCTGTCTTTTTGAGAGGTGTCTCACCCCATGATTATCCAATATTTTTCAGATGCCATGTGGAGTATAACAGTGATCAGAGTAGCGCAGTGAAGCGTGGGTGGGATAGAAGGTCGTGTTGAGAATTGTTTTATTTTATTTATGTTTTAAAGCGTTCAGATCTTTATTGTGATGATGGAATTGATATTGTTATATTGGGATAGTTTAGTACTTTGTTATTTTGCATTTAAGGTCTTCTGGTGTTTGTATAAATAATTATTATAATATGAAATATTCAAGTTATTACAAGTGGTATCAGAGAAATTGAACAAAATTTTCTAAGTCGTCACATTCACTTTCAAGAAAATATTTTGAATCATGTCCACTCATAATGAATACTCTTATGAACTTAATAATAATTTAATTGTTAAGAGTATTTATCCAAATTTGCATCGTAAGCTCTCGTTTTTAAAATTCAAATTATTTAGAGCTTCATATCTTTTGAATGTAATGAATGGCTAAGATGATTGTACTAGATTTCAATTAAAAGAAAGTTCAAAAGTCTAGGAAATTTATGCATGTGTATTTAAAATTAAAAGTCATTCAAACTGGTGCCTCTCACGCATTGAGATTCATAAGATAAGAGGCAAATATTGGCTTGGCTTTTTGGTCCAATAAGCCTAAGAAGCCAAGCTTGAACCATTGAAAATCTTAGAAATCTTGGCTAAAGTATTTGAAAAATAAGAGAAGGCATAAGATGGATTAGTGCATAACTCAAGGGGAGCATTACTCGTTTTAATTTCATGACCTTATGTAATGCTCTCATAATTATATCTTGTGATTATTTGCCTTTATGAAAAACGACACTGAATTATACTCATAACTATCCATTGCTCTATAGAGTTTTATCTTTAATGGATAGTTTTATATATGAACTGTTATTTGAACTAGTTGAATGCATGTTTGTGATGAATGCCTCATGCATGGCTGATGCAGTGTATTGTGTATTGCATGCTGGTAGTGGATATAGGTTCTCGCATGCTTGAACTGAATGGAACTTACATGATGCAGAGTATTATGAATTGCTTGCTTGGATCTATCAAGTATATTTGCATGGTTTTTATGGAAAAAATGTCCAATTTATAGACAGCATGTTGCCAAAATTTCGTCAAAATTTTCCTAAAATAAAATCATGTGATAAGATGATTATGATAAAATAAATGTTAAAATATTTTTGAAAGGTTGAGTCAAAACTAAATGAATATTAAACTTCATCCTTACATAATCATCACCTATTCAGGGGAGTTGTGCTCCGTCCCTATAAGAAGAACATAAAGGACTCATATGCATCACACATATTTAGCTTTTTGAATATTGAGGCTCTTCTTGAAACCCGAACATCATATCCAGCTCTCAAAGCTATATGATTAGATATGGATTGTTCTTAGGGTTATGAACATTAAATCATGCCTTAATATATATTTTCTGATGCATCTATAGTCTATAGGGAGACTATACTGGTCAAGTGATAAAGATCGTTTAATTGATACTCAGTATAGTTATTCTTATGATTAATTATTATACGATTTTGCACTCAACCCAAAATTAATCTTTGATAAGTATAAGCACTTAAAAGCATCTAAGCAACTACTCAACTTCATAGGGGGAGCATCTAAAAATAATTTCTTACCTTGTTATGCTCACCAATAATTTTTGCTTAGATCTAATATTGAACTATCTGTGACATCTGCTTAATTATAATGATTTTATTGAAAATCTTGATTTCAAATATACTACTTAGCCATAGTGTCTTAGGTTCTGCCATGTGATCCTTAGTTTCAAATTGTTTTGATATTTTTAGAATCCATATGGTTGCTTGTTCTAGTTATGTTATGACTTGTGCTTAAATGTTTATCTAGAATAATGATTGCTTGAGCCTTACATTAAAGTTTCTTTTTCAACAAGCATTGTCTCCAGTACTTTTTAAAAACATCAAAGAGGGATTTTTCAAATGTGTTATGGCAAGAAATACTTCAAAAGCTAAAATTCTTTTTATCTTGTCTTATTATTATTATTATTATTATTATTATTATTATTATTACATATTGCACAATTGGTCTGTTGATTAAATGTGAAAATACATGCAAACTAGTTAGACTATATTTATACTCAAACCTAATATTTGCTATCATATGCCACATCTTCTAAACTTTTTTTTTTTTTTTTTGTGAGTCTTATGTATTGTTTTAAAATGCAATGGTTTGTACATATTTCTAGTCTAACCAAGTTTATCATGTCATTTTTAACCTAAATGACCAATTATAATGTTGTGTATGTTTTCTTGCAAAATTTTCAAATCAACAGTAAAATATTTTTATGCCCAAATTTTTTTTATATTCCGATGCCCAAATGTTATATCAAAATGGGGGAGTGTGCTTTTTAAAAAGGGGGAGAATTTGTCTAAGCAAAATGAAAATTATTTTAGAAAGGGGGAATGTTATTTTAAGCTAAGACTTCGTTTAAAATAATCAATTTTTTTTTTCTTAACTTAACCCTTTTACTGATACCAAAAGGGAGAGAGGGAAAGCAAAATGATGATGATCTGAGCTATATTGCATGCTACATGTATGTGCTTCATTGTCAAAACTAACTGCATTCATTTGAAATGTCTTCTTTTACAAATATGCCTAAGTTGTGTACTACTTATTTTTAAAGAATGCATATTGTTAAGGGGAGCCTTTTCAGGCTTATCTCATTTTGCTCTTGGGTGTTTGTCATCATCAAAAAGAGAGAGATTGTTGACTTTTTGAGTCTGATCCCTATTTTAATGCTAACAAAGCACTCAGATCTAATGTGTGTGCCTAATACTTGAACAGGTTAATTATTCAGAACACACACATGGAAGAGGGAAATAAAAGCTCGAATGGATTTAAAGATTATGCAATTTTGGCGCATTCCATAAGAAGACATATTTTTTTTATTTTTGTAATGCATTTTAGTTTTTGGTCTGTAATAAAGCATATCATACATGATATGAATGATAAGCTCAGTAATGACCATAGACTGACCATAGAGAATCAAACAGGACCACAGATTGATCATAGAGGACCAACACTTTTCATGAAAAATCTTTTCATACAAAGCTAATATCTTATAAGGTTTTAAAATGAATCTAGGGTCAAAAAGAAGGTGAAAATTAATTTTACAAAGATTTCGGTCAACCGAGGATTTTTAGGCTTAATTAAAAGGCTAGGCCAACCAACCCTTCATGCTGTAAAACAGCTCAATCAACCAAACACCCAGAAGTCAAAGTTTGACTTAACTCGGTCGACCGACCGTTTTTGAACATAGTTTTCACGATCGATCGAACCCTAGACATGTCCTTTCCACCTCCCTCGGCCGACCGTCCTCCTTAGTTCACAAAGCCTTCAACCGACTGACCATGAAGAACCAGCAGACCAGCTCTAGCCCCGGTCAACCAAACCTACGAAGGTTCGAAATTGCCCTTAGCTCGGCCGACCGACCCTTTCCTCAGCCAACCAAACCCAATTTTAAATTCAAATTTTCTATGAGTGGTTAGTCGACTGACACAAGCACCGGTCGACTAAACCTCTCGATTTCCAGGAATTTTTTAGCATTAATCAAGTTTAAAATTTAATTAAACAATTTTAAAAATTCCTATCGTGTCCCTAACAGTCATAATTTTCCCATAGTCTATAAATACCCCCTTATTACTTAATTTTAAAACCAATACTTAGATTATAATTCTCTCAAATATTTTTGTGATTTATATTTCATACTCTTTCATATTCCTTCTATTTTGAAAATCTTTTCAAGAGAGCATTCACCTTGGGCATTCATTCTTCCATATCAAAATCATTTTTACTCTCACTTAGTTTACATTTTTCAAAATCATTCTTGAGGTTAAGATTATAGTTTCTCCCACATATTTTATTTAATAAATAACTTTGAGAGTAAACTTCATATATCTTGTGAATCTTACACATTTATTGCAAGATTCTGAAGGCTCACTAATCCTTGTTGTAAATATTTCTTTTGAACAAATACCCTAGGCTTCTCCTATATTTATTTTGAAATATATTTTTGAGAAAATCTTTGGGTAGATTAAGAGTACCTTAAGCATATTTTTTTTTTATTCACATATCTTTGCTTGAAAAGGTCTCTCATTTTTTTGAGCATAAATTATTTGGCAAAACCTTAGGTTCTCCTATACTTTGATTGAAAATCTTTTTGAAGAAAATTTTTATTAGGGTTCAAATCTTTGAATATATATATATTCAAAGATTTATTTTGATAAAAATACCCATACTCACTTGAGCTTTATCTCATATCATGTGTGAGTGTATTGAGCTTAAATTTGAACATATCTGCTTAGTGTAGAAGCATTTCTATTGTACGCAAAATTTCATATCTGTTGTATTCTAGGTGTGGCCTGAAGAGGGAGACTAGCCATGTGAATAGTCCCAGATAGACTTAGACTTGGTTAAGAAAGTCCCAAATTGTTTCAAACCCGGTTAGGAGAACTAAGAGGTGCACCATCCTATGAAAGGGTGTACGGTGTTGGCTCTACACGGAAAGTGAGCTGGGGACTCTCCGCCCCATAAGGAGAGTGTAAGTGGCGTCGCTCCACCCAGTTAAAGAGAGCATTAGTGAATTCTTGAGCTGCAGCTTAAGGTGAGGACGTAGGCTAGTTTGGTCGAACCTCGATAACAAATCGGCTCTCTTTGGCTCTCTTATCTATTTTTATTTCCCGTGCATGTATATTTATATATGACTTATTTTGAATGGTGTGCATGATTTAAATATTTCCATATATTGATTGTTGAATTGGTAAATACTTAGAAAGACCCTAGGTTGTTCTATACTGATTGTGATTCGAAGTCAACCTAGGAAGAAATTTTTAAATACCCAATTCAACCCCCCCCCACCTCTTGGGAATGCACCATTCCTAACAAAATTTTTTTGTTTGATTTCTCTCTCCCTACACTATTTATTTTTCCGCACATGTATGTTTGTTTATTTATTGTCATGATTGATTTACACACATGCTTTAAATTTTGATTGGGCTATTATCGGTGAATCGATAAAATAATTAGCAAAAGTTTTTAAATTCTAATTCACCCCCTCTTGGGATTACAATATTCCTCACAATATTTGCTCAAAACGGTAAGAAATCACGTCGTTAAAAAGTTAGCCACGAACCTTCGGTCGTCCAAACCATTAAGAAATTGAATTTCAAAACAGGCAATAGCACTTCGGTCACCCAAACATGTTCAGTTGGCTGGACTATCAATTCGGTCTCCCGAACCTACATTATCAGGATTATTTTCAATGGCAGTACCAGTTCAGTCGCCTTACCCTTGGAGTCTGGTTGCCCAAACATACTAATTCCAGACAAGTTTGTTTAGTTCCTTGTGAAATTCAATATTCTTTATTTCAAAACTCATTTGTGTTCTTTTAAAACATACTTTAGCTTTGAAAAGACATTTTCCAAGTTTTAAAAAAAGGTCTCTAAGTCCAATTATCTCCTAAGAGCTTCATACACAATCTTAATATGGAGAGATACTTACATAAGAATCCTAAAACAATACATATTAAATAGATAATGTGTCCTCATGTTCTTGAAGCTTTATCTTCATTCAAGCTTGAGCCAATCTTCATTTAGCTTTAGTTCTTCATGACTTTTAAGCTTTAAGTATGATCCATTTGTGCTTGTAAAATCTAATACCTGTAAATTTACTTGAAGCACAATTAGAACCCTTTATTTGTTATCATCAAAATAGAGATGTACCCTTGTTAGGCCAACACTTAAAATCCTTTCCTCTACACTAAAATATTACAATTTGATCTTTCAATCTTTATCTCCTCAACTTCACCGAATCACCCGAACACTCAAGTCTTAATGTGTTGTTGTTAAACTGGAGGAAATTATACAAAGAAGACAAATGAGGTGATTAAATTTAGAAAGTCTTAAAAATGGTGCATCATATTACAACATAGCAAGTCTCCTTAGCAGGGTTTGGCACACATATTGTGATTGATTTAATTCCCATGAAGGGCTCCAACTGATAAACAGGAAACCCAAAATCAAGGATTATAATAGTTAGTTATTATGGGATTAACATAGAGATTATTTGCATTGATTATATAAGAAAGTGTTTTAGGCTTTAAACTTTTGGTTAAATGCAAACAATGATAAGACTCCTTTTAATGATAGGGAGAATTGAAAGCTAAATAAAGTTTGAAAAAATAGAGATCTTATTTTAAGATAAAAATGGGGAGAATTTTGAACAAAAATGCAAAATGAATAATCTTATATCAAAAAGGGAGAGAATATAGAGCAAAATACAAAATACATGAACTTAGATAAAAAACTTGGAAAGTTCCCAACTATAGTCTTACTAGGAGGCAGGTCAACTAGGTCCCAAGTATGAGTTTTTATAAGTGCGGCAAGTTCATCAGACATAGCTTGCTGCCAAATAGGAACAGAACAAGCTTCGCGATAACTGAGAGGCTCGTGAAGGGCGTCAAAAGTAGAAAAGCAGTGAAAGTCACTAAGATAGGTAGGAGTTACCCTTACCCGACCAAAACGATGGACATCCAAATCAGTGGACTCAGGCGGAGTGAAAGCGACGGCAAGATCATCATACGGTCCAGGTTCAGGAGCAACAGATGCAGAGGGATCACCCGATGAGCTGGTAGGACCTGCATTAGAAGAGAAAGCGGGAGAGGGATCGACGGCAGGATCAATGAAAATGAGGGAGTATGAGAGACAATCGGAAGAAAATGAAGAGAGACTAGCGAACATTTTGTGTTCCCAAAACTGAACATACCAAGAGACTCGAAGACGCTTGGCTGTCATAGCACCGATAACCCTTGTGTTCAATGCCATAACCAAGAAAGCAACAGAGACGAGAGCGAGTTTCAAGTTTAGTATGTTCATGAGGTGGAAGCAAAACAAAGCAAGCACAACCAAAGACTTTAAGAAGAGAGTAATCAAGTACCTTGCCATAGAGAGCCTCATATGGAGATTTATTGGAAAGAGTAGGGGTGGGAACCCGATTAATAGTGTAAATAGTGGTAAGAGCAGCTTATCCCCAAAAGGATTATGGGAGGGATGCAGAGAAGAGTTGAGAGCGAACAGTGTCAAGAATGTGACGGTACTTACGTTCTGCACGACCATTTTGCTAGGAGGTGGATGGACAAGATCGATGGGATAAGGTGACGGCCTCTTGAAGTTCTTCAAGGAAAGGGGTAGAAGTATATTCCAGGGCATTATTGGACCGAAAGACTTTAATGATGCGACCAAACTGAGTTTTAATCATCTGCTTAAAGTCACGAAAAACTTAAGTAACCTAGTGCGATCATGCAAAAGATAAATCCATGTATACCAAGAGTAATCATCGGTAAAAATGACAAAGTAATGAGACCCGCCCTTAGTAAGGACAGGAGCAGGTCCCCAAATATCAGAATGAACCCAATCAAAAGGTGCAGAAGACAAAGAAGTACTTTCATTAAAAGGTAAAGCTTTATGTTTGCCAAGTTGACAAGGTATACAATCAAAATGTTCAAATTTAACATCTCCTAAGAAACCACTAGAAGCTAAAGACTAAACACGAGACAATGAGGCATAACTGAGACGAGAATTCCAAACACTGGAAGACACTGCAGCGGAAAAAGACGGAGGGGAACACGAATGAGGCAAATGCAGAGATGTGAGCTCGAAAAGGCGACCAACTCTACACCCTATCCCAACAAGCTGGCCCGTCTTCGAATCTTGCACATCACAACCTTTGTGATAAAAGGTTAAAATCAAATTAACCACATTCAACAAGTTGACCACCAGAAAGAAGGTTGAGAGACAAATTAGGCACAACATATGTGTTAGGTATAGAGAAAGTAGGAGTAGAAATATGACCAATATGACTAACAGACATTTGTGAACCATTAGCAGTATAAATTGAGGGAACGAGATTTATATATTGCTTATGTGTCACCAAAGAAGAATCAGAGGTCATATAATTGCAACAGGCAGAATCAATAAACCAAGGTGTAGAGGTACCTGTGGAGACTAATAAGGCAGTAGAAGTGCGGGATAGAACCTGGGTGATAATTGCCTCAAGGTCAGCTATAGAAAGAGACGACAGAGGAGGTGCTGAAGATGGAGCAAAAACTGAGGAGCTCGTGGAGACAGCAGCAACAGACTTGGAAGAGGAAGAGGCCTTAGCCTTAAGGGCATCTCGAGCATCCTTGGCCTTCTTCTTAGGACAATCAGAAATATGGTGACCGTCTTCCTTACAATAGTGGCACTGGCCATTGAAACAATGCGATTTAGAAGATGCAATAGCTGTAGTAGGAGAAGCTGGAGAAGAGGAACAAGATGGAGTAGTAGCTAAGACCATATCTATAGAATGAACGCAACGAGTTTGTTGGCGTGTCTCCTCAGAAATGAGCTCCGCAAGAGCAACCTCAAGTGTAGGAAGAGGTGAGCGATGTAACAAAGAAGCTCGAGTATTCTCAAATTCTTCTCGGATATGCATCATAAAGTATATAAACTGACGACGATCTCGATAGGTAGCAAAAAGTTTAATCAACTGTTCATCAGAAAAAGTAGGGTCAGCTTGAGAAAGTTGATCCCAAATGCCACTAACCTGAGCATGAAACTCGGCAATAGATTGTCCAGGTTCCTGATGTGGCTGGGAAAGCCTAGTTTCCAACTGAAACTCAAGAGCAACATCACTACCACAGTTGTATCGTTTGGCCAAAAAATCCCAAGCAAGTTTGGCATTATGAAATTTAGGAAGTAGACTCTGAATAATAGGAACAGATGTATTAATAAACTAGGAAAGGATCTTATAGTGTGTACTTTCCCATTCATCAAGAGCCTCATCAAACTCCTCTATTGATTGCGTGTCAGTTTCATGGGTTTTTGTTTTGTTCCAGTGACAAAACGCCATAATCTCTGACCAATAAAAAAAAACTGACATATGCTAGGCCCATGCATTATAGTTGGAGCCGTTCAGAATAATTTCTATAGAACGAACAACATCAGTTAAAGACGCCATAATAAATTAAAAAAAAAAATAATGCAAAAGCAATAGCAGCAATTGTAGCACAGTAATAAAATTAAACAAGGGGGCGCAAGTAGCTTGTAAGTGCTAGGGGCGCACAAGTCAAGAGCAGAACCAAAAAAAAAAAAGCCACCTAGCAACCTCCCCTGCCTCCCTTCTTTCACTCTCATCTAAACATACAGCCCTCTCTCCGTGTCCCTTTCTCTCTCTAATCTCTCACCGACTCTAGTTGAATCGGATCGGAGGGTAGCCACAGGGACGATGCCGGCGGGGACGATAGTGAGCAGGAACGGGGCCAAATGGGGTTGAGATTGCGGCAACGACAACGATGAACTCGTGTTGTGGAAGATAGAGACGAGGAGAACAGACGGGGAGCACAACGATGACGACGAACTTGCTGCCCAAGGTGTTGTGCGCCAGGCTGAAATGAGGGGCGGCAGAATGGCAGCAGGTAGGGGGTTTAAAGAAAAAAAATTAAGGTTAACTTGGCTATGATACCATGTTAAAATTAAAATCTTTTTGTACCAGGACAACTATACACGGGCATCCCTTTTATAGGGTACGAGGAGGCATACAAGGGTACAAGGGTACAAGGGTGTTTTAGGGGTATTTTAGGGAGATATACTAACACTTTGAAGATGTTATGTCTAGATGACGTCTTTTGCTGATGTCAAAAGGAGGAGAATTATGAGAAAAATGATTATACTTGGTAGAACCATAAGCGAAATAATTTTGAATTCTGAGTCAAAAAGGGGAAAATTATGATGGTTAAATTTGGGGGAATTAATAAGAAAAATATATTTTGAAAGCTAGTTAAAATTGAGCTTAAATGACAATAACTTGAAAAATTCTAAGTCTTATTCTCAATATGCCTAACATGCTTTATATTGCTTATCTTTATGTTTATGCATATTGTGAGGGGGAGCCTTGTGAAGGCTACCTCATTTTGCTCCTTGTTTGTCATCATCAAAAAGGGAGAGATTATTGGCTTTTCTAGGTTTCATCTCGTTTTGATAATGACAAACCAAGACATCTAATTGTGCTACTAAATGTGTTCATAGGTATTAAGGTATTAAGCATAATAACATATGCAAATTGGAAAGTCATGACGCGTACAAGAAAATGATATTTTGCTATGAACATGGAGCATATAAAGATTAGGCTTGAAGACTATGACTATGATTATGGAGCATATGAAGTCCAAGCTTGAAGAAATTAAAAGAATTTATTTCTTGTATTTTGCAAATAGGACCTATGTGAGTACACTATCATTGATTATGTGGAGAAGCTCATAGGTGACCTTAGTTGGACCTTAGGCACTTTATATTTCATTGAAAATCATTTTATAAAAGTGCTAAAATTATTTCAAAGTATTAAAATCATTTTTGGAATGAAAAACCCCAAAACAAGTTTGTCCAAATCCCCACATTTTTTCTACCACCGCATTAATGAAAGATTTTCTCGCTCAATGACTTCTTATCTTCGAAAATGTTTAACACAAAAGTTGTGAGATATTTTCTTAGTTTTCTTTTAATACCAAGATCACCCTATTTGGATTTTTTTTTAGTAAAAGTTATGCCCCAAATACTGAAAAGTGTTCACGGGTGAAATTGCCCAAAAATTCGAGCGACCGAATTCCCAATTCAGTCGACCTAAAATCATGGCAGAAGTGCTGTAATGGCCATAAAACATATAGTTTTCAAAATAATTAATTATTTTCAAAACCCAACGGTCATAAAATGGCTAGTAGACCAACTTACCTACAAATACAAGATTTTTAACTTGTTTTTGGAAGAGAAGAAAAGAGATATATATATCTATTACACACATAAAAAGTTTTTTATCCTTATTTGAAAAATCTTTTCAAACACTTTTCAAATTCTTTGTTTATCTTTCAAGTCCTCACCTTCTAAATACTCCTTGGGCTTCCTTTCATAATCATATTGATAGTGTATTAGTTTGCTATTTTCATTGTACTTATTCGCTCATTTTAGGAGCATCTTTTGTACATCTATTTTCGTTGATTCCACTTGTAAAGCCGTCTTCGCCAATTAAAGGAGAAAGATAACTCTACCTACTAAAAGGCGAGAGGTGACTCAGCCTAGTGAAGGAGTGGGGTGCTCTGCCCAAGCAAAGGAGAAAGGCAACTTTACCTACGTAAAGAAGAGAGACATCTCCGCCTAGTGAAGGAAGGATTGTAAAAGGCATCTCCGCCTACTAAGAGAGAGGTATCTCTGCCAATTGAAGTAGTGCATAATGGAACCCTCAAGTGAGTTGCTTCAGGTAAAGACATAGGCAAGGATTGCCGAACCTTGTAAAAATATAGGTTTTATTCTCTCTTCCCTAATCTCTTTAAATTAAGCACATTTATATTTGTTCATATTTTTTGTGAATATTGATTGCATTTGCTCATTTAGATCACGTGCTTAAATTGTGGTTATAATTGTTAAAACATTTCCATAAATTTTTTAAATACCCAATTCACCCACCCTCTTGGGACTACACCATTTCTAACACCCCGTTCTTAGTTAATAATAAATCTATTTGCCTTTTGTTATACCCATTCTTGAAAGTTATTAAGTGCATTTTCTCTTTTTATAAAATAAGTATTTAATATAATCAAATCGTAAAACATAAAAAATCTAATTTTGTACTAGTAACTTCATTTTATCTCGACATCCTTGACCTTTATGTATCCTCTCATATATATATATATATATATATATATATATATATATATATATATATATCCTATATTATCCTTGTCAATGTGACCATTCAAATTAGCTCCTATGGATGTCTTTTCAGACATTGGCATCCCTTGTAAAATACTATCCATATCTTTTGAAAATTGTCTTTTCAAATTTTTTGTTAAACCTATTGATGTGAACATGTGAGATCAGAATCCCTTGAAGCCACAAACAAATTGAAAACTTACCCAAGAGCATCAAGAATCAAGTCAAGATGATTTAGTCTCGTTGAAATCTTATTTCAAGAACCTAGATTCGGTAAGAACGCCACAAAGGTTCGGGCTTTGATAAGTTCTTAGCTCATTCAAGAACAAGTAGAGAAAAATAAAAATTCTCTATGAAGAAAACTTCATTCACGTTCAACTTGTAGAGAATGCGGCTACAAGTCTATTTTTAAACCCCTCCATTAAACTCTAGGGCCAACTAAGGCCTACAACAATTAAAATACATAGGCTAAACATCTCAAGCCCAAAACACCCTAAACTACACACCTATAACTAATAAAATAAGCCCACCTAATAAATTAAATAGGTCCAAATGCCTACAACCATAGAAATATAAAATAGGTCCACACACCTATACTTAATGAAATAAAGAGCCTACACTAAACCACTAGACTATGTCCCCCCCCCCCCCCCCTCTCTGTAGCTTGTATCAGATGGATTAAAGTTAGTTCTTCTTCTTTAAATCCCATCTTGAATGTCGGAGTCTTGTTTGGCAAATTTGCAAACTCGGCCCAATTGGATTGCACCAATCCTTGCATTGCTTCCTTAGTCTTCTTAACTCTTGACCTTGTGATTGGCCTATCTGGAACTTGCAATGGATCTTTAAGACTCGGTCCACCATGGTGCTCATCACCTATTTAGGGAGCATATGCACTAATGAAGTTCACTATCTCCTGACCTAAAGTTATCATGATTTTAATGATTCTATCCCCTATTATTTTAACATCTACTATATTATCTTTTAAATTTTTATCTACAATAATACCCACACAATTTTTAATTTTTCTCTTGACCAGTGTACTAAAGTTTAAATCCTAATTTTTCAATTCTTCTAGATTTCTCTCTTACCCATTTCATCTCTTGAAGGCAGATAAAGTTAATTTTTCTTCTAAACATTATTTCCACTATTTCCATACTTTTTGTCCTATAAAAGTCCCTCTATGGAAGTTGCTAATCTTATCATAATTTCTTGTGTTAATTTATTAACCCTCTCCCTTTTATACTAGTCTGGTTTATTCTCTCGAACTAAGTGGATTTGGTAAGAACCCAGGATAATAAGATTTGACAAAATTTTTATGTTGGCTGTCAACTACTTAACACAATCCTACTCCTTTATCCGGGCTTGGGATTGATTATATGTACAAAGAATTTGTGTCATGCATGCAAACTACATGTTTGCTTTTTTTTTTTGGCAAGCTTATTTTACATAGACAATTTTCTAAGTCATATGTTGCAACTAATAGAAACAACACAATGCATTAACAAAAAAGTATTGAATCATACAATTTGTGTGTGAATCCAAGCTAGACTATTTATAAAAAAAAAAAACATGCAATAGTACTATTTGAAAAAAATTGTATTTTCTGAAACTTGTAAAATGAAAAATAGAAAAAAAATACAAAAAATGCATATACTAAGCTTACAATCAAAAACACAAAATCTCCACTACTAACCAAGTATTGAAATTTTTTTTAATAATAATAATAAGAAAATAAATAATAAGAGAGAAGAAGATCTCATGGGGGAGTAAAACTAAAAATGTAATGACAACCACTTGAAAAATGTACCTTTAAAGTAAGAAATTTAACGCTAAAATCGATCGAAAAATATTTAAGCAATGAGGGATCGTAAGAATTCTTCAAATCTAAATTCAAGATTCAAATCCAAGAGTATTGAAAAAATAAGATTACTCAACCCATAAAATTTTTACTACTTCTCATGAATTTATGGATGAAGAAACAAGAGTCCTTGGATTTGTTTGCGTTTTTATGAGAAAGGAAAGGAAAAGAAGGGAAATAAAAGAAGTTTACAGAGGGGATATGTTTGGTGGATGAGAAACAAAACCAAATAGAGAGAATAAAAAATAGGAAAATGAAAGAAAGAAAAATGAAAGAAATCTTTAGAAGTAGAAGTCAAAGAAATAAAAGAAGAGGAATTTAATTGGTGAGGAATTAATTTATTTATGGATGACTTCAAAATTCAAATCTCAAAAATGAAAATTATAAAACTTGGAAGGTACAGAAGATTTTGAAAATTTTGGTTCGAGAGTATAGTTATTTCTTAGAATAAGATGAAATGTATTTTAAATTTGAGAATTAAGGGAATAATTATTCCTTATATATTCTTAAGTATATCAACAATGAAAATTAGGAATAGTTATTCTTTGTCTACTTCTTATTATGGATTCATAAAATATTTATATTTTTATTTATTTTATATCAACAATATAAAGTTTTTTTTGTTGTATAACTACTTGTAATTAACCGATTTCACAAACAAGGGAAGAAGATCGGGAGTTTTTTTCCCAATTTGTCCTTTTTAAAAAATATATATTTAATAATACCTTTTTCGGGAAAATAATTTCTAGAATAACCCTGACGTAATCTCACTACTTGGAGTAACGAGATTTGCCACGTGTTATTTCAGGAATTATTTTCCCAAAAAAATATTATTTAATATATATTTTTTTTTAAAAAAAATGATAAATCAGGAAATAAATTCTCTTGCATAATAAATAGGGAAACAAATTCTTTTAATATATATATTTTTTAAAAATGATAAATCGGGAAATAAATCTCCTACGTAATAAATCGGGAAATAAAACAAAATTTAATTATTTCTCTTATTACTTTTGGAACAATAAATTTTTTTTTTTTAAAGAAATTCCCTATTTAATTATATCTATTTTTTCTATTTAATATATTTTTCTATTTTGTCACATGTGAGTATAAAGATAAGAGTGTCACATTTTTTAAAATTTTATATTTCTCAAAATATAAAAATTGCCATCATATATGGCTTTCTAATTACCAATTAAATGTAAAAATAAATATAATGAAGACTTTAAAAAAAATTAATGGTCTATTTAGTTATGGAAAATATTTTTAATATTTATTTTTACTTTAAAAAATATTTAAAAAATAGTTAATTTTTCATTTTTTAGAAATTTTTTCTAAAATAAATTAACAGTATAAAAAATTTTGACACTTTTTTCTTGTAGAAATAGTTCTTTTATTATTATTATTATTATAATTTTTTTAAATAATTAAAAATGATGTTCTTTATTTTTTAAAACTTGAGAGCATGCACTCATATATTAAACTTTGATTTATGAGTTCAAATCCAAAATTAGTGATCAAATATATTAATATGACAATTTATTATAATATGACAATTTATATATAATATATATTACATAAATTTTAAATATAATATTAATATTATGATATCATTATTAATATTTTTATTATATATAATAATATTATAGCATATACAAATTTATAGAAAGAATTTATTTTCCGATTTATTATGTAGAAGAATTTATTACGTAGAAGATTTATTTTCTGGTTTATCATTTTTTTAAAAAATATATTAAAAGAATTTATTTTCATATCTATTACACAGAAATATTTATTTCCTGATTTATCATTTTTTAAAAAAATATATTAAATAATATTTTTTTTAAAAATAAAATTTTCAAAATAACACGTGACAAATCTCGCTACTTGAATAAATCTTACTTGAGGATTATTTCGGAAATTATTTTCTCATATTATTAAATATATTTAAAAGAAAAAAAGAAAAACAAATTGGGAAAAAACTCAGAAGATCGGTTGAGGTGCTGCAATCACATTTGTGTGCGACTGTTCCTCGTCTTGCTGTCTCGCACTTGCCGTGTGCTAGTGGAAGACGCTTAAAAAACAAACATGTGCTTGGACTGCCGACGAGTTGGACCGGCAGGTGAACTTGAAGTTGACTGTCAGACAGATGTGAAACGGCATGTGGTTGGAAAATTGGGGATGAGGTGAAGTTGATTTTTTTTTTTGGTTATATAATCATTCTCGTAATTAATGAGTTTTATTAACTTGTTCACATACAAATTAAGCAATTAAATTGTGCAAGTGGAAATTGCAGGGGAGAGCAATGCTGACTGCGGATGCCGAGATCCATGAAGAAGAAGAAGAAGAAGAAGAAAAATCCAAACAAGAAGAAATCAATCCCCTCTTAGTGCATGCATTCAATATACATGATGATGGCTACGGTTGGCGATGCTATGGCAAAAGTGAAAATCTTCGGGGAAAGGGATGTAGCCATTACAGGTGTTCATTTTTGCCTAAATGCCGAGCAAAAAAGCGATTAGTACACTTGCTTAATGGGAGGACTTTAATTATTTACCAGGGTGAGCATGATCATTCTAATGGATCTTCAACAGATGCTACACAAGGTAAGAGTATATTAAAATGAAAGTAGATGGATTTTTTTTTTTTTTTTTTCTTTTATTCTAATGTTGAGTAGCACTGCGCTGACAATTTGATGAACTACAAGTCAATTGCTTCATTTGTAACTAATTATTCGCTGCCTTTGGAATATCAGAAGACAATTCTTTGGACGATGGTGAAGTTTCTGATGTTGAAAAGGCAGAAACAAAGCCACAGCACGATGTTGATGACGCCTTTGATGGGGAGAGTGCAGAATTGAAGCAACAGTACGTTGAAACACAGCCTGTCTGATTATTATTATTATTTTTTTAAATAAAAAAGTTGTCCTCTATTCTTTTGCTTTCCTTTTGTGTCTGTACGGCAGTCTTTTAATTAATTATGTTCCCTCATGCTGGGGAGCTAATCTTGGTTCAGTTATCTCCCCTGCCAAAGAACAATTAAATACCCACCAGAGGAAAAAATAATTGTATAAAATCTGTGGTGCATGTGATTTGATATGTTAATGAAATATAATATCTATTTTTTCTTCTTCTGTTGGCTAGAGAAAATGAGGGAGGGACAACGCATGGTGCAGGCAACGCAGAGATGAGAATCAAAAGAGTAAGCAAGCTTGATGATGATGGATATAACTACTGGTGAATGTGTGATGGAGCTTTTATAGATGTAGGTTTATACTGACACTTTGGAAGGCTGAAGTGTCGAGTTTTTTCCGATTTTATCCTTTTTTTTTTTTTAAATATATTAAAGAATATCTTTTCTGGGAAAATATTTCCGAAAATAATTCTGACGTATAAATCTCGTTACTACAAGTAGAGAGATTTGTTACGTGTCATTTCCATAAAAAAAAATACTATTTAATATATTTTTTAAAAAAATAATAAATCAGGAAATAAATTATTCTGCGTAATAAATTAGGAAATAAATTCTTTTAATATATTTTTTAAAAAAAATAATAAATCGAGAAATAAATTCTTATACATAATAAATCGATTTATTATTATTATAATAATAAATGATAAATTTATTTCCCGATTTATCATTTTTTTAAAAAAATATATTAAAATAATTTGTTGCATAATAAATTTGAAATTTGAACTTTATGTAAATTACCAATTTTAATTGTAGCTAAAATTAATATATATATATATATATATATATATTGACACAAAAAAAAAAATACTTCAATATTTATTTTAAGAAAACATTTACGTCTCTCCCCTTTTTATATTTATTATTTTAAGAAATAATAATAAAAAGTTATGAAAATTTATTCAAATTTTAAAATACAAAATCATTTATAAAATTATTATGTACTATATATATATATATATATATATATATATATTACACTATTTTAAAATTTTATAAAATATTCATATAATTATATGTAATTCTTACCTTGTATGCATTGCTTTGATTCTTTAATTTTTTTTTAAAAAAAAATCTCAAAAGTTGATAATTTAATTGAATTAAAATATCCCCTAATTTTTTTATTTTTTATTTTGCATAATTTTAATATGTATGGGTCTTTCAGAACATTTCAAGTGACGCCAAACCACCTAATTAATCTCAACAATTAAAATTTAAAGTATGGTATCATTTTTATTTTTTTATATTCATTTTTGTACAATGAAGAAGCAGTTTATCACAAAAAAATCTGGTATTGAAGAAAATATTAAAGTAATTTTTTTGTTGTGTCAATATATATATATATATATATGTATATTAATTTCAGGTACAATTAAAATTGGTAATTTAAATAAAATTCAAAATTTAAATTTATTATGCAATAAATTCTTTTAATATATTTTTTAATAAAATGATAAATCGGGGAATTTTAACAAAATAAGAGTTAGAAATTTTAAAAATAGTAAAAAATATTTATTACCTTTTCTATATAAATTTTAAAAAATAAAGAACGTCATTTTTAATTATTTAAAGAATAAAAATAGAACTATTTCTACAAGAAAATAGTGTCAAATTTTTTATACTATTAATTTATTTTAGAAAAAAATTCTAAAAAAATGCAAATTTAGCTATTTTTTAAATATTTTTTTAAACTAAAAATAAATATTTTCCATAACTAAATAGACCATTAATTTTTTTTTTTAAAGTCTTCATGATATTTATTTTTACATTTAACTGGTGATTAGAAAGTCATATATGATGACAATTTTTATATTTTGAGGAATATAAAATTTTAAAAAATGTGACATTCTTATCTTTATGCTCACATGTGACAATGCTTACAAAATATGAAAATTTTAATTTCATACAACTCATGAGAATCTTATGTAGAAATTTTATTTTTGTTATGAACCAAATAGAGAAATGGGTATCTTGTATACATTTTCTATATTTAAATCTAGTGAACAAAACAATACTTTTAAGTAAAAAAAAAATTTCAAAAATATATTAAATAGAAAAAATAGATATAATTAAAGAGGAATTTTTTTTTTTTCAAAAATTTATTGTTCCAAAAGTAATAAGAGAAAGAATTAAATTTTGTATTATTTCCCGATTTATTACGCAGGAGATTTATTTCCCGACTTATCATTTTTTTAAAATATATATTAAAAGAATTTATTTCCCTATTTATTATGCAGGAGAATTTATTTCCTGATTTATCATTTTTTTTAAATATATATATATTAAATAATATTTTTTTGGAGAATTTATTTTCTGATTTATCATTTTTTTTTAAATATATATATATTAAATAATATTTTTTTGAAAAAAAAATTCCCAAAATGACACGTGACTTAAATCTCACTACTTCAAGTAGCGAGATTACGTTAGGATTATTCTGAGAATTATTTTCCCCAGAGAGGTATTATTAAATATATTTTTTTTTTTAAATGACAAATGGGAAAAAAACTCTTGAAGTGTCAATGTTCGACACCTGCTCAACACTTTTCCACATGTTTTCGGCTCATGTCAGAAATTAATTAATTTATTTTTATTGTTGGACATGGCTGAGAAACTTCTACACATGTCAACACTTATTACACCGAAATGCTGTGTTTATTGCCCCCTTTAATAAAATCCAAAAATAAAATTGAGAAGTTGAGAGTGCCCCTTTTAGTTGTGAAAAACATTTTTCATTTTTTATTTTTCAATAGGTAGAAAATAAAGACTTTGTTAAAATGTGCTAAACAAATTTTTATTTTTTATTTCTAGATTTCACAATAATCACAAAAAAGACAACTGTTTTTCTAATTTTTCAAAATTTACATTAGGTAATATTTAGAATGATGGGTTTTGGGGCTTGAAATTGGATTTTGTGGATTTAGAAGAAACTTTATACATAATTCACACAAACTAAAGTCTAAGATCCGAATTATATGCTCTCATGCACAAAGTAAGAGTTAGAAATTTAGAAAAATAATACTAAGACGTTTTCCAACTTTTTTTTTTTATATAAATTTGGAAAAATGGAAAACAAAGTGGCATTTTGTAATTATTTTAAAAATTAGAAATGAAAAATATAGCTATTTTCTATTGAGTTATGACATATATTCAGAAGCATTTATCCACTTGAAGTCTTTTATAGGTGGGAGGGCTTTTGAGCCCCTGTGTGCAAAATATCTCTATCCATTTAAACCCAGTCTAGTGGGGGTTGCATTTGGAGGGTTTCGTTCCCTGTAGCATGGTACAATATGTTTAAGTCAAAGCTTAATGTAATCATATTGTCATATGAGGACTTGTTGGGGTTTCTCTCTTGATTTCTTTTTTCATTTTGTTGTGTGTATGTATAATTTTAGGCCTCAATTTCACAACAATTGGTATTAGAGCACCGAGTTTGTGCTAAGGTTTTCTAGGGTTTGCATCTTGATCGTAGCAAGGATGGGTGAGGTGAAGACCTGGTTTGACAAATTTGATGGTAAGGGAAACTTCTGCCTATGGTGTAGTAACCAATCTATTGGTTTAACAAAAGGTTTATAGGGCTCTGACAAAAGAGAAACTAGAGAAGATGGATGAATATGATTGGACGGAACTAGAAACATATCACCATCAGTATTATCTAATATTTTTTGACACATTCTGTTGTATTCAATATGATGAAGGAGAAAATTGCTAAAGGATTTATGGACGAAATTGGAGAGCCTATATATGTGGTAGAGCAATACTAACAAATTGTTTTTCAAAAATTCTTATGAATCAGTTCAATTCTAATGTACAATCTTCTCTTCCTTCTTCATTTGAACTTGATTACGACACTACTTTAAGGGAAATCCACTCTAAGATATGAGGAGGTTTCTGGGGTTCTCAGGTCAAATGAGGCTACAAGGAAACTCAACAAAGAGGGACATGAATTAGAGGATTTAGTTGCCAAGGCTAGTGTAAACAAAAGGGGCACTATATGTGGGATTATCCTCTTTGGAAAAAGGAAGACCAGAAAGCTCTCCAAGTGGTGGCAAATTGTTTAGATCATGAAGAGCTCTTGTTGGTTGCTTCAGGTAACAATTCTTTCAGAACACTTGGACTAGGGATTCTAATTGCTCTTTTCATTATTGTTCATATAGGGAGTGGTGTGATACAAAGAATGTGATAGTGGGTCAGTAGTTCTTGGAGACGATAATCCTTGTCCTGTAATTGACCTTGGTACTATGAAAGTTAAAATGTTTGATGGCATAGTTAGAATATTACAAAATGTTAGACATGTTTCAAAATTGAAGAACTTGTTAAATATTTGATGGTATAGTTAGAATATTACAAAATGTTAGACGTGTTCCAGAATTGAAGAACTTGTTTTCTTTAGGTTACTTAGAAAAGATTTTGCATGAACTTTCAGCAACTTTAGCAAGTGGAATTCTAGAGGTGTCAAAGGATTTCATGGTTATTATCATGGGTAAACGAGTCAATAACGATATGTATTGACTATTAGGTAGTACAATTGTAGATAGTGCAGCAGCTGCTTTGTTAGATACCGACACAGTTAACACTACACTTTAGCATATGCATATGGGACATATGAATGAGTGGGCTATGATGGAACTCATAAGAGGAAATTGTTGAAAAAGTTGAAGGCGTGCAGAGTTGATTTTTGCAAGTATTGCATTCTGGGCAAACAACGCAAAGTAAAATTTAAGTTATCTTCCCAAAAGAGTAGAGACACTTTAGATTACGTTCATAGTGATGTTTAGGGGCCTACAAGAGTATCGGCTGGGAAAAGAACTTAATATTTCGTTTGTTTCATCAATGATTACTCTAGGAAGCTTTGGTTTGTTTCATGAAGGAACAGTTAGAGGTATTCTCTAAATTCAACTAGTGGAAGGTAGAGGTTAAGATGCATATAGGAAAGTTAGTGAAGTGTCTTAGGTCAGATAATGGGTTGGAGTACAAGTCTAATGAGTTTATGAACTTTTGTAGGTTTGAGGGAATTATCTGACATTTTTAATTTGTTGGGCTCCACATCAAAATGGGGTGGCTGAAAAGGTTAACAAGACCCCCTTGAGAAGGCGAGGAGCATGAGAATACATGTAGAATTGCCTAAGATGCTTTGGGCATATATAGTTAGCATGACTTGTTATATTACTAATAGTCCACCTTTTATGACAAGAGGTTGACTACTCTACCTTGAAAATCTTCAGTTGTCTAGCATACGCTCGCATAGGCTTGAGTACTATTTGGTGAAAACCAAGTTAATTGATCGAACAAAAAATGTTTGATTGAATCGGCTCAGTAATGATTCAATTTGGTTGGTTTGGTTTGGAATTTCAAAAAATTTGGTTTTTGATTATTGGTTCAGGTAAAGGTATTTTTTTGGGTTTACCAAATTAATTAACCAAATATATATACAAATACATATTTTTAATATATATGTAATTTGTGTGTTTGAAACTTTGAATATTAAACATAAGAGGTAAAAATCCTCACAACCCTAAGCTCCCACCCCCTTCGATCGTACTACCAATTCAAAATCCTAACTCCCTAATTCCTTCCTCCTTTGGTTGCCCTAGTCCTCCACCTCCATTGCTTGTTGCTGCTCTAGCTCAATTGTCATCCCTAGTCGCTATGCTCTATTGCTACTCCTCTAGTCCTTTGGCTCACCCCCCATTCCTCTTCCACCTTTGTCGCTGACTCGCCATTGCTAGTTGATAGTTGCCATGCTCGGCTTATTCCATTGTATTTTGATGAATCTGATCACATGCAACATTGTTCTTTTCTTTTCTCTTTCTCTTTCAACCCCATATATATATATATATATATATATATATATATATATATTTAAAAATAGGGGTATTTGTTTACACTTTTACTCTTCCTAGATTCTTGCACGGTATTAGTGAAATTTTCTAGGAAAGGGGAGCTTTAGCAGGAATGGGGAACTTCGGTTAACAATAGTAATTGACTATCAAAATTGATTAACTTCGGTTAACCAAAATTCACTGAGGTTAATTGACTATCAATATCGGTTAACTTCGGTTAACCGAAATTCACTAAAGTAATTTCGATCGGGCAAGGGTTCGGTTATACCCGCTAGTTCAATTTGTTTGGTTAGGGTCTATGGTTAACCCAAATTTTGTAGTGAATTCAATTAACTTACCAAATTCACCATATTGATCAATTGTACAGCCCTACACTTACATTCGTAGTAAGCTTCCATCCAAGCTAAACCCTAAATGTAAGAGGTGCATTTTCATTGGCTATGACAAAGGGGTTAAAGGTTTCAAGTTGTGGGATCTTGTTGATAAGAAGGTATTTATGAGTAGAGATGTGGTGTTTGATGAGACATCCATGTTGAAGGAAAAAGAAGATGGACAAAGAAGTAATGTTGACAAGAAGGGACAAGGGGTGTAGGTGGAGCTTGGTAGACTACAAGATCAACAACTAAATGTGCTTTCAATTGAACAACATGATTAGCGAGTAAATGAATATAATGTAGCTACAAACGTGACGCATTACCCGTGCACTGCAAAGATATGATTTTAAGGGTATGATCTTTTTTGCTCTAGTTAGTGGTAGTGGAGATTTATATTCTTTCCAAGATGCAATTTTAGGTCTAAAGAAAAATAGGTGGATGAAAGATATAATGGAAGAGGCAGAGTCTTTGCATAAAAATTAAACTTGAGAGTTGGTGGAACTCGCTAAGGGAAGGAAAGTAGTGGAATGCAAATGGGTGTTTAGGAAGGAAAATGATATTGAAGAAAGAGGCGATAAAAATACTATAAATAAAAGAGAGACAAGATATAAAATGTGAATGAATGCTTTCTTTTTTGCCATTTTTTTCATCCGTGAATTGTTAATGAACTCGCATCCTTCGTTGACTCTATGCAATCTCGAGGCTAGACTAGTGACGAAAGGGTACTCTCAACAGGAAAGGATAAACTATCATTAGGTACTAGCTGTCTGACATACTTCCATTAAGGTTTTACTATTCATGGCAGCTCATCTTGAATTGAAGTTAGAGCAATTGGATGTTAAAATAACATTTCTTCAAGGTGACTTAGAGGAACAAATTTATATGGAGACAAAAGGTTTCAAGGAATTTGGGAAGGAGAATTATGTTTATAAAGAAATCATTATATGGTCTAAAGCAATCACCAAGGCAGTGGTACAAACACTTTGATTCATACATAGTAAGTATCTGATATACCTACTGTGAGTATGATTGTTGTGTTTATTTTCAGAAATCTATCTAGTGGTTTATTCATCTTTATTTTATTATATGTTGAAGATATGTTGATTGCTGCAAAGAATATCTATGATGTCAATAGTTTGAAATCCTTATTGAGTGAGGAATTTGAGATGTAAGATCTTAGTGCTACAAAGAAGATCCTTGGATGGAAATGCAGAGAGACGGGAAATATTGGAAGCTTTGGGCCTCTCAAAAGGCTTACATAGAGAAAGTATTAGAGAGATTTAGCATGATCGATGCTAAGCTAGTGTCTACTCTATTGGAAAATTATTTCAAACTATCTTTAACACAATGTCCACAATCAAAGGAGAATGTGGAGGAGATGTCAAGGGTACCATATGCCAATGCAGTGGGTTGCTTAATGTATGCCATAGCTTGTACTTGTTCAGATCTTGCACATGCAGTTAGTTTGGTAAGTTCATGGAAAACCCAAGAAGGAGCATTTGAGTGCATAGAAGTGGATCGTCATGTACTTGAAAGGCATTGTAGATGTTGACATTAAGTTTGGTACAAGAAAAAATTTAGTTTTAGTACGAGGATTCATTAATGGAGATTATGCCAAAGATTTGGATCAGAGGATGTCTACCACAAGTTATGTATACACTATGGCAAATAGGCCTATTTGTTGGAAATCCATGTTATAATCAGTTGTTACATTATCTACCATCGAGGATGGCAATGACAAATGTTGCAAAGAAGGCTATGTGGTTGAAGGGATTAGTAATTGAACTTGGCATAGAGCAACAAACTATTCATTTGCGTTGTGATAATCAAAGTGCCATTCTCTTAGCAATAAATTAAGACTATTATGTCAAAACAAAGTATACTGCGGTTAGATATCAAAAAATACGAAAGTTGATTAGTACTAATGCGATTTAGTTGGTTAAGTTGGCTACACAAGAAAATGTAGTTGATTTGTTGATGAAAGTTGTTGCTAAGGAGAATTTCTTACATTGCTTGAACTTTATATTGTTAGTTTCTAAATCAGTGATGTGCAGCTTTAGCAAAGCTACAAGTTTTAAATAAGGGGGGTGAATATTCACTAAGGCGGAGATTGTTGAGTTATGGCTCATATTTATAAGGGTTTAACCACTTGAAGTTTGTTGCAAGTGGGAGGCTTAGCACGAAGGGTGAGGGTGCCTAAAGGGCCCTTGAGAGTTGAAACTTGAAGGCATTTTCATGAGATAGTGAAAATTGCACAGGGCTCTGTGGACATAAGCACACTATCAAACCATGTAATTTATTGTGTTCTTCTCTTTTAATTTTGCTCTATGTGTGTGCATAATCTTAGTGTGTGATTTTATAACAATTTCCACAAGCAAATAGTACCAAAACTGTTTATTATTATTCATTTGTTCCACACAAATGTAGTTTGAATGAAAAAGAAAAAATAGCTAACCTTTTTTTTTTTTTTTTTTTTTTTAAAAAAAAATTAAATGAAAAATGAAAATTATTTTCCAAAACTAAACGACTCGTGAAAGACTTAAGAGTCAAAAGGTTCTTCAACATTGGAATGGTCTTCAACATTGAAATGGCTGAACTTTGGGGTCCTATGCCACTGTGCCAACCTTGTATAGCACCATCGGCTCTCCCAAACCTTAGAAATTCACCCCTCCTTCCCTAAAGCCATCGACAATTTGTCATTTTGTTAGTGTCTATGTTAATAAAAGAATTCTTGATGAGCCATGGCCATTGTCCACCATCAGCCATGCCTTTGAGTTGTTTTTTGTTGTTGGGCAAATACTATATAATATAAATGCATTTTTGGTTTGTAGGTTTGGGATGGAATCGGAGGGAATGGAATCAAATTTATCACTTGATTTATTATGCTCTTCATTCGAATTTTCTTTCCATTTCTTTCGTACCTCAGTCCATTCTGCAAACCAAACATGAGGTGATATAGTTGATTGTATAAGTATAATTTCAAATGGTGTAGATAATTTTGCATAAATGATGCATATATTTCATTTTAAATCGAAATAACGGCAATATCTGTCAGCATTGGTGCTTTTTAGAGATTTCCCAACTTTTGGGCAATTAAAGAACTAAAAAACTCACAGGGTGGAACTCTTGCTCTGTACAATTTTCTACGCAATCATCCTAACAATCCTCAACCCAAGTGCAAAAGAAAGCTGGAGAAGCGTCCCAAATCATCATCTCAAAATTTTAGTGTGATCACAAGCATTGATGCTGATTTAGAAGGTGAAGTTTCGCAACCAATTTACAGCAAATTAATTGCTTTTTAAATTATCTTGAAGGAGCATTCTGGATCTGCTCCATATATGTTATCATTTGCCATTAAATTGTCTTTGTTCTTTTCATTTAAAATCCTTTTTCCTATATGTGGCCGATCAAAATTATGGATTTTTGTGGTGAGAAAGTTGGTGTGGAGAATTAAATCTAAAGCATTTGGGAGATTGCATAAGAAAAGCTTCTGGTTGTATTTAATTCTTGTCCCATTATAAAGGCTTGTGCGGCTAAATTACAAGGGCCAGGCAGCTAGCTATTATAGAACCAATATAAAATGGTACTGCCATCAAATTTCTGGTCTAGTTGAAGTCATTGCTTGGCAGTTTAGCAAAAACATCAGATGTCTGAAGATGGAGCTTTTGGGGCCTGTGCATGCTATTTTTACTTAGTTCTGTAAATAATTTCATGTTACTGCAGTATCTACGCTAGTTGATGTCGATTGTTCTTTATTGATAACTATAAGCAACTCAAATAAATTCTTGTGTATTATGGTTGGTTTTCTTGTATAATTTTTCTCATTATTTTCTTCCCTATTTTAAAAACCTAAATTCAGCACTTTCTTATCATCAAACTATGATTTTTTGCAAAACTAGGAAAATATCAGTTACTATGCTAGATACCCAATGTAGAGGCAGCATCAAGGATCTGCAGTCTTGGGAGAGATCAGATAAATTAAGAGGAAAGGGGGGGGGTGCTGTGTGGTGGAGGAGAGAGGAGATACAATGGGGAACTCCTGTTCCGATCTCAAATTCAAATTGAACAATAACTGCTAACAACATGTTACAAGAAAGCCTCGTCACATGAAATTACACATATACCCGTAAAATACATTGCATTACAAACATACTATCAAGCTACACGACTCAGCTACCCTCACAGAGGACTTTTCACAAACAGCTGGTGTGCAGGAATCTGGAAGCTCCAAATCTGTTATTCCTTTTTCTGTTTTTATACAAACACCTGTAACAATTTTATTTTGTTTTCATATTCCCTTTTTCTGTATAACTATCTGTACATCTTTCAATGAGAAAGCAGAGAACTATTTTCAGCCATTCTGTATTCCAACATGGTATCAGAGCATTCGACTAACAGTCCAGCAGATCCTCAGCAATGGCAGCAAACCAGTCTTCTTCCATTCTTTCTCACTCGTCTGCTGCTTCTTCCTTCTCTCACATAGTAACTACAAAGCTCTCCGCTGACAACTCTCTCTTGTGGAAGGTTCAAATCTCTGCCTACCTACGTGGGCAAGATCTCTTCTCCTTCCTCGATGGCTCTTCCACTTCTCCATCAGAATTTCTTCCCGATTCCTTCCAGTCGAACCCAAAACCCAACCCTGATTTTCATTCCTGGAGGCGTACTGACCAACTGGTTCTCAATATCCCTCTTCTCTTCCCTTTTGGACTCCATTCTCGGTCAGGTACTCTCCTCCACCACTGCTCACCAGCTATGGACATCCCTCTCGTCCATGTTCTGTTGGGGAATAAACCGACCTGGAGTAATAATCATGCACGAAGAAAAAAAAATAGAAACACACACAATGAACACCGGATTTACGTGGTTCGGTCTAAACTGACCTACGTCCACGGGAGCACACCACTGCACTATAATCTGGGAGAAAAATAATACACGGAGGAGCCACTGCTCAACTCTCTCTCACTATCACACCTCTCTGCTCTCTGCACTCTGCACTCTGCAATACACACACTCTCACAACTCTCTGCTGCACACACCACGTTACACACTCACACCCACACACATATATATATACAAGAGGGGGGAGCAATATTCAAATATGGTGGCTTACAATTTCAACAAAGCCTGCAGAGCAGGTGGCCGTCCATCTCCAGTGTCAAAGATGGTGGCTGGTTTTGGTGCGGCTGTCTGCGGCTCCACACCTGCAGAATTCAACAATCTCCCACTTGGAGGCGGAGACAGCATCTCAACCAGTGTATATGCAAATGTTGTGCTCATGTATGTCTTCAATCATGAAGACCAACTGAAGTTGAGCATAACTTCAGTTTCTCTGTAGTTACCACCTTTGTCAACATGTCAGCTGGATTTCTGCTGCCTTGAATCTTTTCAAGTGCCAGTACTCCATCCTCTAATAGAGATCTGATGAAATGATAACGCAATCCGATATGTTTGGTTCTGGAATGAAATGCTGAGTTCTTTGCCAGATGTATCGCACTCTGACTGTCGCTGTACAAAACATTCCTCTCCTGCTTCAACCCAAGCTCTGTCAACAAACCCTGAAGCCAAATCATCTCTTTGCTAGCTTCTGTCACTGCTACGTACTCAGCTTCTGTAGTGGATAGGGCAACAATCTTTTGTATCTGCGACATCCAACTAACAGCTGTTGTGCCAACAATCTTTTTCTTTTTGTATTTTTTTGAAAAACTTAAATGGAAAATGAAAATTATTTTCCAAAACTAAACGACTCCTGAAAGACTAAGAGTCAAAAGGTTCTTCAACATTGGAATGGTCTTCAACATTGAAATGGCTGAACCTTTGGGTCCTAATGCCACTGTGCCAACCTTGTATAGCACCATTGGCTCTCCCAAACCTTAGAAACTCACCCCTCCTTCCCTAAAGGCCATCGCCAATTTGTCATTTTGTTAGTGTCCATGTTAATAAAAGAATTCTTGATGAGCCATGGCCATTGTCCACCATCAGCCATGCCTTTGAGTTGTTTTTTGTTGTTGGGCAAATTCTATATAATATAAATGCATTTTTGGTTTGTAGGTATGGGATGGAATCGGAAGGAATGGAATCAAATTTATCACTTGATTTATTATGCTCTTCATTCAAATTTTCTTTCCATTTCTTCCGTGCCTCAGTCCATTCTGCAAGCCAAACATGAGGTGATTGTATAAGTGTAATTTCAAATGGTGTAGATAATTTTGCATAAATGATGCATATATTTCATTTTAAATCAAAATAACGGCAATATCTGTCAACATTGGTGCTTTTTAGAGATTTCCCAACTTTTGGGCAATTAAAGAACTAAAAAACTCACAGGGTGGAACTCTTGCTCTGTACAATTTTCTACGCAATCATCCTAACAATCCTCAACCAAAGTGCAAAAGAAAGCTGGAGAAGCGTCCCAAATCATCAACATCTCAAAATTTTAGAGTGATCACAAGCATTGATGCTGATTTAGAAGGTGAAGTTTCGCAACCAATTTACAGCAAATTAATTGCTTTTTAAATTATCTTGAAGGAGCATTCTGGATCTGTTCCATATATGTTATCATTTGCCATTAAATTGTCTTTGTTCTTTTCATTTAAAATCCTTTTTCCTATATGTGGCCGATCAAAATGATGGATTTTTGTGATGAGAAAGTTGGTGTGGAGAATTAAATCTAAAGCATTTGGAAGATTGCATAAGAAAAGCTTCTGGTTGCATTTAATTCTTGTCCCATTATAAAGGCTTGTGTGGTTAAATTACAAGGGCCAGGCAGCCAGCTATTATAGAACCAATATAAAATGGTACTGCCATCAAATTTCTGGTCTAGTTGAAGTCATTGCTTGGCAGTTTAGCAAAAACATCAGATGTCTGAAGATGGAGCTTTTGGGGCCTGTGCATGCTATTTTCACTCAGTTCTGTAAATAATTTCATGTTACTGCAGTATCTACGCTAGTTGATGTCGATTGTTCTTTACTGATAACTATAAGCAACTCAACTAAATTCTTGTGTATTATGGTTGGTTTTCTTGTATCATTTTTCTCATTATTTTCTTCCCTATTTTAAAAACCTAAATTCAGCACTTTCTTATCATCAAACTATGATTTTTTGCAAAACTAGGAAAATATCAGTTACTATGCTAGATACCCAATGTAGAGGCAGCATCAAGGATCTGCAGTCTTGGGAGGGATCAGATAAATTAAGAGGGAGGCCGGGGCCGGGGGCGCACTGTGTGGTGGAGGAGAGAGGATATACAATGGGGAACTCCAGTTCCGATCTCAAATTCAAATTGAACAATAACTGCTAACAACATGTTACAAGAAAGCCTCGTCACATGAAATTACACATATACCCGTAAAATACATTGCATTACAAACATACTATCAAGCTACACGACCCAGCTACCCTCACAGAGGACTTTTCACAAACAGCTGGTGTGCAGGAATCTGGAAGCTCCAAATCTGTTATTCCTTTTTCTGTTTTTATACAACCACCTGTAACAATTTTATTCTGTTTTCATATTCCCTTTTTATGTATAAATATCTGTACATCTTTCAATGAGAAAGCGGAGAACTATTTTCAGCCATTCTGTATTCCAACATGGTATCAGAGCATTCGACTAACAGTCCCGCAGATCCTCAGCAATGGCAGCAAACCAGTCTTCTTCCATTCTTTCTCACTCGTCTGCTGCTTCTTCCTTCTCTCACATAGTAACTACAAAGCTCTCCGCTGACAACTATCTCTTGTGGAAGGTTCAAATCTCTGCCTACCTACGTGGGCAAGATCTCTTCTCCTTCCTCGATGGCTCTTCCACTTCTCCATCAGAATTTCTTCCCGATTCCTTCCAGTCGAACCCAAAACCCAACCCTGATTTTCATTCCTGGAGGCGTACTGACCAACTGGTTCTCAATATCCCTCTTCTCTTCCCTTTTGGACTCCATTCTCGGTCATGTACTCTCCACCACCACTGCTCACCAGCTATGGACATCCCTCTCGTCCATGTTCTCCTCTCAATCTCATGCCAAGGAATTTCACATACGTTTTCAACTCACCAATCTTACCCGAGGGGACCTGTCCATCTCTGACTATTTTGGTAAGGTTCATCTTCTTGCTGATTCGATTGCTACTATTGGTAGCCCGATTTCAGATAACGATCTTGTCACCTATCTGCTGAATGGCCTTGGACCTTCATACGAGCCATTCATCTCCTCCATCACCACCAGAACGTCCCCCGTTTCTTCCCATGAACTCTACAAGCTTCTCCTCATTCATGAGTCTTGCCTCACCCTTACACACCGAACCACAAATTCCTCTCTGGAACCTTCGGCGCGTTTTACATCCGCTGCTCGAGACCAGCGTGGTCGTGTACCAAATCGTGGTGGGCGACAGAGGCGTAGTAGGGGATGATACCCCTTCAATGGTCGTGGTGGCCGAACCTCTTAGCCCTCAACATCCTCTCAGCACTACAATGCTCTCCGCCCAACCTGCCAAGTCTGCAACAAAGCTGGCCATGTCACCCTTCAATGCCGCCATCGTTTCAACCACTCATATCAATTTGAGGCTCCCAGCAACTTCTCGGTCAATTACACAGCTTAGACACAGCCGACTCAGCCTTCTGAAGTGTCTTGGTACCCTGATTTTGTAGCTACGCATCTTCTCACCAATTATTTTTCTAACCTAAATCTATTGTCCGAAGGATTATGCAGTGGTGAGACTATTCGAGAGGTGATGACAATGACCTTCTAATTTGTTGGTTTTATAAGGTTTAAAATTTTATTTTGATGATATTAAATAAAAAGAATTTAACATATTTAGTTAAATGATGATATTTTAAGATTTAAGTATATGAATACAAGATCAAAAGCTTACAAGGATCATTGAAAACATATACTCCAAAGAAATATGATCAAATGAAACTTAAAGAATATTAAGACATGGATTCAAAGATGATCTAATAAAGTTTGAAAATCATGAGAGCATGAACATGAAAGAGAACTTGCTAAAAGTTTGAAGACAAGATAGAGCCAAAGAAAGAACAAGCATGAAAACTTAAGTGTTTAGAATGTCAAAAGTCCTAAGAAGTCTTTATATAAGTACTTCATATTTAAATATCTTATGAAAATATGTTGAAAGCTCTTTTAGGATTATTCATTGACTTAGAGACCTTATTTAAAACCCTAGAAAATGTTTTATAAGAAATCAAAGCAAGAGAGCAAAAAAGATTTTTGAAAACTAAAATGAAAAATTTGAATTTGGTCTGCCTAGATGATTGAGGTGCACCCTCAGAAGACTGAAGATGTACTTTAGAAAATTGAAGTTTTACTTCAGTCTACTAAAGAATTTCTTCAGAAGACCGAAGAATTAGTTTAGTCTACTGAAGATTTTTCTGAAGGAATACAGAAGATGCAGTACACCCTCAGAAGACTGAACCCTCATTTCAGTCGTCTGATCTAGGACTTCATAAGACTGAACCCTCAGTTTAGTTGTCTGACCCTGTGTCTAGTTCAAATTTTTCAATGTGTTAAGGAACATCAGAAGACTGAACCCAATACTTTAGTCATTTGAACACCGTTAATGGCTAAAAATTTTAAATGTTTTAAATTTCAAATAAAGGTTTCTTGTGCCCCAAATTTTCTAAAAACTTGGAAGATACTCCAAGTAATCTTGGGCAACACGAAATTACTTTTCTAAGCCTATAAATACATGGTTTTGCAAATCTGATTGGCCGAATTTCTAGAGTGATGATCATCATACTATTGAGTTCTGAGTTGCTTATTCTTATCTAGAAGGAACTTGGTGATAAATTCTCTTGAGCTTCAATCTTATTTCAATTTGATATTTAAATATTGAAATACCTAGTGTTTTGAAATTGTACTAATCTGCTCTATGTGAGAGTGTTATTGTACGTAGAGATTGTCTCTTGTTTCTTGAAGTGTACTGACGATTCTAGGTTGTTGGATCGTTGGCCGAGTGCGGGGTATCACTTGGAGAGGCGTTACTTTAGCCTATTGAAGGAGTGACCAAGCATGGGATATCACTTGGAGAGGCATTCCTCTAGCCTACTTAAGGAGTGTCTAAGCTTGGGGTATTGCATGTAATAGTTTGTTTCGCCCAGAAAGGAACAATATAGTGGAATCTTTTGGTGGTATTGGCCAAAGGCGAGGACGTAGGTTAGGGATATGTCAAACCTCGTAAAAACCGTGGTGTCACTCTCTTTCCTTACTCTCTTTACTTTTCAGCATATATACTTTGTTGTGTGTGAATGCAAAGTGCAGGTATCTGAAGTTAAGAACTGAGAATAACAAGAAGACTCTTAATTAAAAAAAGTACATTTTGATTAAACGTTTGCGAAAACTTAAAAAGGGAGTACATTGTTTAATCGTTTGTGGAAATCTTTATTAAGAGAAGTGCAAACAATTTCATTTAATACAGGGTTTGAAGCAAACTTATACATTCACAGGGTTGCAAAAGTTGAAAGTGCTAAAGAGCTGATTATTTTATCGTAATTTAGTATCTTTGGTTGTTTACTTAAAAGTTGTTAATTGGTTGTTGGTTGATTGTTTAAGTTTTGATTACTTGTGTTGAAGTGTTGGTTTGTGGATTGATTAAGTGATAAAATAGTTTTGCTGTGTGATTGTTAAATCAACAAGAGTTTAAGAATTTGTTAAAAGAATTAAAGGAAAATTTTATAACCCAATTCACCCCCCCTCTTGGGACTACATCTCAACTTTCAATTGGTATCAGAGCCAAGTTGTAGCAAATCCTAACTAGTAGTTACATAAAGATCGATATGGCATATATAGGAGTAGCTCCCTTCGGAGAGGGTCAATCCTCAATTATACCACCCGTATTTTGTGGACTCAACTACACATTTTGGAAACAAAGAATGAGAATTTATCTTCAAACAATGGATTGGAAGGCTTGGAAGGTTGTCACACATGGTGACTTAATCCTTACCAAACTTGTGGATGGAAAAAAGGTTCCTAAGGAAGAAAAAGACATGACTGAAATTGATCATAAAATGTTACAAGTAAACTCAAGTGTTATGAATGCATTATATTGTGCTCTTGATATAAATAAATTTAATAGGGTCATGACATGTAAATTAGCCAAAGAAATTTGGGACAAACTAGAAATAACTTATGAAGTCACCATTGATGTTAGAGATAGTAGAATCGACATGCTCACAAGCGAGTATGAGGCTTTTAAGATGAACTCGGATGAAACCATCACTAATATTACACTAGAAATAACTTATGAAGTCACCATTGATGTTAGAGATAGTAGAATCAACATGCTTACAAGCGAGTATGAGGCTTTTAAGATGAACTCGGATGAAACCATCACTAATATTACACTAGGTTCACACACATAATAAATTCTTTAAATGCTTTAGGGAAAAATTATTCAACTTATGAAATGATTCAGAAAATCCTTAGAAGACTTCTTCCAGTATGGGAACCTAAAGCTACAACAATTACAGAAGGAAGAAATCTAAAAAATACATCCCTAGATAAACTCATAGGATCCCTTCTCACATATGAGATGGTTATGAATGAAAGAAGTGAAAAATCTAAAGCCCAATAATCAATTCCTTTTAAAGCATAAAAAAAAAAAAAACTCTAGTGATGAAGATGGAGAAGAGATGGATAAAATGAAATAGCCTTCATATCCAAGAAACTTGCAAAAATTTTTAGAAGGAAGAATAAATTTACAAGAAAAATTTGGAACTCAAAATCAGATGAAGAAGAAGAAAAGGAAATCAGTAAAAAGAAAACTAAAGAAACAAAGAAAAAACTTCCAACATGCTATAATTGCAAGAAAATTGGACATATAAAATCAGATTGTCCACAGCTTAAGAAAGATTCCAAAAAGAAAAAGAAAAAGACAATGAAAACAACTACTTGGGATAATATAAGGACAAGTAGTTTAGATAATGAATCAAGTGATCAAGAGGTTGCTTGCTATATGGCATGGGTCGATGAGGAAAGTTCCTCACCTAAATCGTTTAATAGTTCTTGTAATGATTCAACAAAAGAATCCAATGAAGAGATATGCCCTCTTATGAAGAGCTTCAAAATGAATTATTCAAAGTAAATAAGATTCTAGTTAATGTGATTAAACGATACACATCATTGAAAAACAAGAATGAAGGGGTAATGAAAGAGTTGGAATCTCTAAGACTTATTGAAAGAGAAAAAGATTTAAAAATCAATAGACTAGAAAGCAATAATGAGAAGGTGATAAAAGAACTAGAAGATTTAAAGTCCAAAACTTCTATGGATAAAGAAAAAGACTTATATATTTCTAAATTAGAAAGTAAAATAAGTAAGATGTTTCAAAACCAAGAAAAACTACAAGAAAAGGGTAAAAATGCTCTAGACTTAGAAATTGTTGATCTTAAAAAAAAAAATTGAGGATCAAACTAAAATAATTTACAATTTTATTAGAGGAAAAGAAAACTTTAATAGAATGATTGGTGCACAAAGAATGTCTTTGAATAAAGAAGACATATGGTTTAATGAAGTTGAAAATGCAAGGAAAAAGAACCTCTATATGGGGTACTTTACGAAAGCTTCCAAAGATTATGCTAGCACCTCTTCAAATGCTTACACTCACACCAAATGTTTTCTATGTAAGAGGAAGGGGCATATTAAGTTTGAATGTCCATTAAAGAGGAAAGATGTGAAAATTAGACAAGTTTGAAAAGTAAAAGAAACATCTCTTGTTAAACCATTCGGGCCAAAGAAAGTATGGGTACCAAGATGAAAGATTAGTTCATAAATCATAGATTTTAGGTATAAGTATTCTCTTATTAGGAGTTAAGTAAGCTAAAATTATGCTGAAATGAAATGGATTAGTAATGACTTAATAACCCATAGAATCAAGTTAACCAATCTTAAAAGAAATAAAGTGATAATTATAAATGTGCTCTGATAATAGACATGCTTAACTCATAAAAATAGATTTGTCTACGTTAAAGATTTGATGCATAATCTGAAAGTCTATATTAACTATGCATATCATGGTGAATATTTCATCTATAGCTAAAGGAATGAAAAAGGATAACCTTAGATGAACCGTTATAAGTACTTGAGGTTAAAATTTTTTTAGAGCATAACATATAATACTATTTGTACATACTTTGAGATTTAGAAAATCAATCACTAACGAAGTTCATAAGTGAAAAATATGAAATACAGTTGATTAAAGTATTGTAGGTGCAATGAACTTGTTTTATGCTCATAGCATATGGCTGACTCAAAAAGAAAATTCTCCTTGATCAAATTTATGGAAAATCATTTCATAATACAAGGATATTAGACATGTTGAAATAGGGGATAAGGATGAGTTTCCAAGCTTATTGATACTTATCATATTGAAACAAAATAATATTGTTGGTCACAATCAATGGATGAATTGTCCAAGGCTTATTTGTCTTGTACTTGCATTATAATACATATGCTTATTGATAAACCTTCTTTATTAATGTCAAAAAGGGGGAGAAATAGTTGAATTAAAAAATTGGTATCTATGAACATAAATTGATATCCATAAGAAGCTCATGATATGATATTACTATTGGCATCTATGAAATATATTGGTATCCATGAGTATGTTATTAGATACTTGAGCATGACAACATATTTATATTCATAAGCATGTTATGATATTGATGATATTGTTATGATATTGGTATTATTATTGAAATAGGTATCCATGAGCACTTACATGAAATAAATTAATATTTGATGCATGTCATGATAAATTTAAAAGCACAATTGGTATTTTCATAGTCTAAATCTATTGAATATAAAATACATTTCATTCAGGGGGAGTTAGACTTGATAAATAATGATATCATGATTTATGGAAATCATTGAAAATTATGATATACAATTTATTGCCTTAGTATTTATACGTTTTTCTTAATATCTTTCTCTTTTTGATTGATGTTAAAAGGGGGAGAAATTTTGGGCAAAAATTAAGCATGATACTGCATACTTAAATTGATATATTGGTATTTGATCTTGAATGATGTGATCTTGATCTTGAATTATGTGATCTTAATATATGAGCACGGTATTGAAATTAATATGGAACTTGGTCTTGATATTGCAAACATTGTTAAGTTGATGCTTATTGTAAGGGAGAGTCTTTTTAAGGCTTACTCAATTTTTTGCTCCTTATTTGTCTTTATCAAAAAGGCGGAGATTATTGGCCTTACAAGGCTTAAAATCTTGTTTTGATGATAACAAACAAGAGGAACTTAACATATTTGGTTAAGTGATGATATTTCAGAACTCAAGTATGTGAATACAAGGTCAAGTGCTCACAAGGATCATTGAAAGCTTATACTCCAAAGAAAGATGATCAAATGTAGTTTAAAGAATATTAAGTCATGAATTCAAATATGATCTAATAAAACTTGAAGATCATGAGAGCATGAACATGAAAGAGAACTTGCTAAAAGCTTGAAGATCATGAGAGCATGAAATAGAACTTGCTAAAAGCTTGAAGACGAGATGGAGTCAAAAAAAGAACAAACATGAAGACTTAAGTGCTTAGAATGTGAAAAGTTCTAAGAAGTCTTTATGTAAGTACTTTGTATTTAAATACATGGTCTTAAATTTTCACGAAATTATCGAAATTCCTGATTTTTGTCACCCTCGAAATCGAAATGGCAGTCGATTTCCGTCTTGCATAATTTTCATCGAAATCTCAACGAATCATTCGAAATTTGTTGAAACCTCAAAATTTTAGCGAAATTTGTTGAAATTTTAACTATGCAATGAAATTTTGTCGAAATTCAAAAGAGAGATTCAAGAGTGAAGTGAAATTTCTCTTTTAATTTATTTTATTGAAACAAAAGGTTATCACAAGTGCTTTTAAAATTATATGAAAAAATAAACTTATAGTAATATTTTATTTAACCATTCATGTCTAAATTATCAATATTTGTATAATAAATAATTTTAAAATGATTTATGAATTTCATTTGCATTAACTAAATATGTTTAATGCACATTATCTTACAAGTATGTTTGATGCACATACTATTTTACGACTTTTCCACTTCTTACAAAACATAGATGTATTTAACTTGTAATATATTAGTATTAAAACTTATATTATTATGTTTGTTAACCATTTCTAAAGTTGCACAAATAATTTCATGCTTTACTACTAGTTTCCGTTATTTTTTCAAATCGAAATTGAAATTGACATCGAAGTCGAAATTTCCGTACTTTTGGAGCTTCAAAATTTGAGTCGAAATCGAAATTTAAAACCTTGTTTAAATATCTTATGGAAATATGTTCAAAGCTCTTCTAGGATTATTCATTGATTTAGAGACCTTATTTAAAACCCCTGAAAATGTTTTATAAGAAATCAAAGCAAGAGAGCAAAAATGATTTTTGAAAACTAAAGTGAAAAATTTGAATTTACTGCCCAGACGACTAAAGTGCACCCTCAGAAGACTGAAGATGTACTTCAGAAGGCTGAAGTTTTACTTTAGTCTACTGAAAATTTTCTTCAAAGGACTAGAGAACTAATTCAGTCTACTGAAGATTTTTCTGAAGGAATATAGAAGAGGCAGTACACCCTCAGAAGACTGAACCCTCAGTTCAGTCGTCTGACCCTGTGTCCAGTTCAAATTATTTAGTGTGTTAAGGAACATCTGAAGACTAAACTTGATACTTCAGTCATCTGAATACTATTAATGGTTAGAAATTTTAATTGTATTAAATTTCAAAAAAAGGTTTCTTGTGCCCGAAATTTTGTAAAAACTTGGAAGATACTCCAAGTAATCTTGGGCAACACGAAATTACTTTTCTAAGCCTATAAATACATGGTTTTGCAAATCAAATCATACCAAGAATTGAAAAATCAATTTCAAAGCCGAAAGTCTTCTTGCTATCTTGCTGCTCTCTCTTGCTCAAATCTTTACAAATATGATTGGCTGAATTTCTGGAGTTTTGATCATCATACTACTAAGTTATGAGTTGCTAATTCTCATCTAGAAGGAACTTGGTGATAAATTCTCTTGAGCTTAAATGTTATTTCAATTTGATATTTAAATATTGAAGTATCTAGTATTTTGAAATTGTACTAATCTGCTCTATGTGAGAGTGTTATTGTACGTAGAGATTGTCTCTTATTTCTTGCAGTGTATTGATGATTCCAAATTGTTGGATCATTAACCGAGTGTGGGGTATCACTTGGAGAGGCGTTGCTCTAGCTTATTGAAGGAGTGACCAAGCGTGGGGTATCGCTTGGAGAGGCGTTACTCTAACCTACTTAAGGAGTGTCTAAGCATGGGGTATCGCTTGTAATGGTTTGTTCTGCTCGGATAGGAACGGTATAGTGGAATCTTTTGGTGGTATTGGCCAAAGGCGAGGACGTAGGCCGGGGATAAGACAAACCTCGTAAAAAATTTGGTGTCACTCTCCTTCCTTACTCTCTCTACTTTTCAGCATATATACTTTGTTGTGTCTGAATGCAAAGTGCAGGTAGCTGAAGTTAAGAACTAAGAATAACAAGAAGACTCTTAATAAAAGAAAGTAAGTTTTGATTAAACGTTTGCGGAAACCTAAAAAGGGAGTACTTTTTTTAATCGTTTGCGGAAATCTTTATTAAGAGAAATGCAAACAATTTCATTTAATACAGGGCTTGAAACAAACTTATACATTCATAGGGTTGCAAAAGCTGAAAGTGCTAAAGAGCTGATTATTTTATCTTAATTTAGTATCTTTGGTTGTTTACTTTAAAGTTGTTGATTGGTTGTTGGTTGATTGTTTAAGTTTTGATTACTTGTGTTGAAGTGTTGGTTTGTGGATTGATTAAGTGATTAAAATGCTTTGTTGTGTGACTATTAAATCAACAAGAGTTTAAGAATTTGTTAAAAGAATTAAAAGAAAATTTTATAACCCAATTCACCCCCCTCTTGGGACTACACCTCAACTTTCACAATTAAAAATTCTGGTGATACCTCCCTCTCTTTCAACTCGTCTACCTTCCTTCTCAAGAACATCCTGCATGTCCCTTCCATTACAAAAAAATTAGTTTCAGTTGTTCAATTCTGCATTGATAACTCCTGCTATTTTGAATTTCACTCCACTCATTCTTGTGTGAAAGACAATGCAACAGGGAGAACCCTCCTCATTGGTCCAACCCGTGATGGTCTCTACCATTTTCCTACAACCATCGTGTCTCCCCCTTCAACACATATTGGTGAAAGAACCTCCTTGGGTCAATGGTACCAATGACTTGGACACCCTTCCCTTACCTTGGTCTCTTGTGTGCTGCGGTCCAATGGCTTACCATCATCTCCCACAGACTCTATTTTTCAGTGTTTAGTGTGTCCGTTAGCAAAATGTCACTAGTTCCCCTTTCCTTCAAAATAGGCTCATTACTCAGCCTTTGCAATTTTTATGTGCAGACCTATGGGGTCCAGCCCACCATGTCTCAATAAATGGCTATAAATACTGTCTCTCATTTGTGGACCCATTTACTCGTTTTACTTGGATTTTTCCTATCAAGCTCAAGTGAGATGTTTTTCAAATTTTCTCCACCTTTTTACCATTCATTGAAAGGCTTTTTAATACCAAGATCATTACCTTACAAACTGATGGGGGAGGTGAATTTCAACTTCTCACCCCTTTTTGCAAACAGCTTGGCATAACTCACAAATTTTCATGTCCTCACACTCACCAAAATAATGGTCTCATTGAACGAAAGCATCGTCATATTGAAGAAACAGTCCTTGCCCTCCTTGCCCACTCATCACTCCCATTTTCTTACTGGGCCGAGGCTTTTGAAACAGTAGTCTTTCTAATTAATCTTTTACCCACTCTGATCCTCAACAACAAATCACCCTACTCTTTGGTCTATCATCAAGACCTCGACTACAAGTTTCTTAAAGTCTTTGGCTGCAAATGTTGGCCCAATCTCTGATTATATTCCTCCCACAAACTGAATTTCCACCATGTCATGTCTTTTCTTAGGTTATAGTCCAGCTCACAAAGGCTACAAGTGTCTTGACCTAACCACAAATCACATGTACATTTCCTGTGACGAACAAAAATTCTTTCCCCATGTCCAAATCTCATTCCAAAATACCTTCTCCCTCATCTCCCTCCCAGACGACCTCTCTACCCATTTTTCCTTCTTCCATCTTAGGTCCAAACCCAAGCACCCGTATACCAATCTCTCCCATCCCCCACGACCCATCCCTCTCTCCTTCTACATCCAACCCAATCCTCTCACAAACCCCATCCTCCTTCTCTGCTCCTTTTTCTGCACCCTTCTCCCCCCCCCCTTTTCCAATATTCCTAACCCTTGTCTTATCCCACCCTGTTCTCCTATCATCACTCGCTCTCACACAAATTCCTCTCGTCCTGAAATTTCATTGATGGAACCATGCTATATCCTACTTGCAATTGTCTTACTATCTCTGCAGGTGTCCCAGATCATCCCTCAAGCTTCTCCAAGGTTGTCAAACACAGAATGGAAAAGGGGCCATGACTAAAGAATATGAGGCTCTCATCCGAAATCACACATGGACTTTGGTACCTTCTGTTCCTCACACAAATGTGTTAGGATGTCGTTGGGTAATTCGCACCAAAACCTTAGCTGATGGTTCTTTTGAAAGGCAGAAGGCACGTCTTGTTGCAAAAGGTTTTCATCAATAGCCAGGTGTTGATTTTCATGACACCTTTAGCCCCATAGTAAAAACTCTCCACCATTCGGCTAATTTTACCCATTACTATCTCTTGTGGCTGGTCCTTGCATCAAATTGACATTGAAAATGCTTTTTACATGGTGTGCTCACTGAAGATGTATATATGCAGCAACCACAAGGCTTTGAGGATCCCTCTCGGCCTTCTCATGTTTGCAAGCTTAAAAAAGCTATCTATGGTCTCAAGCAGGCACCATGGGCATGGTTTGCTCAGTTAAGTTCCTGGCTCCTTGATTATGGCATTATTGATTCCATAGCTGACCCATCTCCGTTTTTCTCAATTGCAATGATTTTCATATGTATTTGCTCATATATATGGATGATATAGTTATCGCAGCCTCCAAACAGTCAGCCATCACTGATCTCATTCATGATTTAGGCCTTGCCTTTCCAGTAATAGATCTTGGCTCTCTGTCTTTCTTTTTGGGTATTGAAGTTGATTTCATTGCTGATGGTTTTCTCTTATCTCACAAAAAATACATCAAACATCTTCTTAGCCGTGACAATATCCTTCATGCCAAATCAATTTCCTCACCAATGGCTGCCTCCCTCAAATTGTCCAAATCCGATTCCCCTGCTTTTGAGGATGCTACTTTATATCGCAGCTGTAGCGACCCCAAAATTCATATCATTTTGTTTTTTCTTTTTCTTTATAAACACTGTCAAGCTATATAACATAACTCAGATATTCTGTAAATATAATCATATCATCATCACGAGCCCAAAGTGGGTGTCATGGTAACCTGTGCATTCCATGCATACTACCTACGCAGCGGAAAACATAAATATCCAAACCATAAACCAAATTTCACAATATCAAAGTACTAACAAATCCACTCATATATACATATACAAACTTTCCAAAAATTCCAAAATGCTGAGGGCTAGTTAACCCTACTACTCAGCCCAAAACTCACCCTAGATCTATGTCAACTCAGCCGCCTCCTCTATCACTGAGCCGACCCTGCTTGTCTCTCTGTGTTATCTGAAATGTTTATAATACTGGGGTGAGACACCTCTCGGTAACAAGAAATATGTTGTTACCAGTGTGTGGCAGACGAGATTATGCACATAACATAATCTTTAATTAAACTATAAATGAGATATCATTTAAAAGTATCTGTACAATAATCCACACCTATGTCATTTAAAATATAGAATTTCTGAGTTATCTATTCAATCATATTTCTATTTATAATATGTAATCTCTGTTTTCTGTAAATATGTACTATGAAAACTTCCCTGGATGGATAACTTTGTCATGATTTAACCCCTTATGACAGGGTTGTGCGGCCCATAGGCTGGACTAAACTCCAGTTGGCCTACCAATGCTATTCAAACTATGTATATCTGTAGCACGAAAGGCCCGCTCCACCTGGTCCAGACGCCAGGGAGCCCTCTACTCTCCTCAAGCACAATTGGCATCCAACACCATACTTTATCTGAGATGTATGGTTGCACTAACTTTACTGTGTTAGCTACGATACCGTGCTCTGTAAGCTGCTTTGGTCCATCAGAGTCCGATACTATGTAATACTATTTCTATATAATATCTATTACCATGATTCTGTATCAACTGTATCAATCATGATTCTGTAATTCACTATATTAACCATGATGCTATAATAACTGTATATCTGTATAAATTGTATTTTTGTGTGTCATGGTTCTATAATTTGTATATCATGGTTCTATAAAACACTGTATAATCATGATTCTGTAAAATACTGTATAATCATGGTTCTGTAAAACACTGTAAAAATCATAGCACTTTATTAACTATAAATCTTATCTCTGTAATAATTGTAAATCGCTTTCTATAATAACGCTGAATCATATCTCTATAATACTGTAAATCAAAGTTTTGTAAAAGTTGTATGAAACTCTGCTAAACTAATATTTCTCCTGCCAAACAATTAAATAAATAAATCTCATGTACTATAATCTATAATTTTTTTGCTTCATAAAAATGATTTATAAGCTGTAGTATTTGTCCTGAAATCACATAATTTCAAACCCACATTTTCATATTATGAATTATTCAAAAATTATAACCCAATAACATATAATTATATATAAAATATTTTACTAATAAAAATCTCCATGTTAATTGGCATAACATATTTCTTTTACCTGACTAACTAAAACCTATTTACTATTTTTTTCTATCCCACGCCTACGACGTCCGTGATTTCAAAACCCTGAAATTATACATATATTCCCCAGTCAATCAACTAAATTCCCAGAATAATTATCATATTCACATTTTAAGCCTATATATTTAAATAAACCAGTTAAACCACCAATATACACCCAAACTACTTCCTTACCTCAGTTTTGGGATGGTGTCTGAACTTCTCAAATCAAAATTCTGCTCTAGTAAAACTTGTAGAGAATCGACCTCTGATCCTTGTAGTGGTTTCTGATCGACGATTCAGGCTTAATTCAAAGTAGAATTGTAGAGAGAATGGGAGGATGTTCGTGGGTTTCGAGAGAGAGAGGGAGAGGAAATAAATTCTTAAAACCAAATAAAGCTCACAGGATTTTATAACTTTAGCATTGCCAGACAAAACCGTCAATAGTTTTTCTGGGTGTCACAAAAATCGTCGATGGTTTGGTCTCTAACCAAACCTTTTTAACCATTTACCATGTTACCCTACTGCGGTAAATACGAAAGCCTCAACGGTTTCCCTACTTCACCACGAAACCGTCAATGGTTTAGCCTTTACCCAAACCATTTTCCTCTTTTTCTTATTTATTTTAATTATTATATTTTCTGGGTCTCTACATTCTCCCCTCCTTTTAAAAATTTCGTCCTCGAAATTTGTTGACTATACATGTACCAATTCTAAAGGGGGAAAAAAAATCGTTGTACTTTTATTAATTACCCTCACTTATGGCGAAGGAATGAGGTGGCTACACATGCGGTTCTAGGAGATTACAATTACTAACCAAAATTCTCCCACAACCCACTATATATGTTGGCCTTATAAGGATTAAAATCTTGTTTTGATGATAACAAATTAGAGGAACTTAACATATTTGGTTAAGTGATGATATTTCAAGACTCAAGTATGTAAATACAAGGTCAAGTGCTCACAAGGATCATTGAAAGCTTATACTCCAAGGAAAGATGATCAAATGAAGCTTAAAGAATATTGAGGCATGAATTCAAAGAGATCCAAAGATAGCTCAAGCAACATCAACATGAGTAATGTGCGTAGAAATCTAAAACTGACTCAAGCTCAAGTCAAAAGAGGACACAAAGCAATATATCATGGAAGACTTCAAGCTTAGAGTTTTAGGCTTTAAGACCATGTTGTAAATACTTCATATTAAAATATCTTATAGAAATATGTTGAAGCTCTCTAGGGGTTAGTTATGGACTTAGAGACCTTATTTAACACCCCGGAAAAAGTTTTATAAGTAATCAAAGCAAGAGAACAAAAAGAACTTTTGAAAACTAAACTGAAAAAACCAAAAAAAGTGACTGCCCAGATAGCTGAAGTGCAATTCTAGAAGACTAAAGAATTGCCTTAGAAGACTGAAGTTTAACTTCAATCTACTGAAAAATTTTCTCAGAAGACTAAAGAAGAAGTTCAATCTACTGAAGAATTTCTTGTTCGAATACAGAAAAGGCTACTACACCCTCAGAAGACTGAACCTTTCACCCTAATCATTTGACCTTGTTTCCAGACTAAATTTTTCAATGTTTTAAAGTATTATAAAAGACTAAACCCTGTACTTCAGTCTACTAAAAACTGTTAACGGTTAGAAATTTTAAATATTTTAAAATTCAAACTAAGGTTTCTTGTGCCCCAAATTTTATGAAAACTTGGGAAATACTCCACATAATCTTGGGCAATACGAAAATACTTTTAAAAAGCTACAAATACATGCTTTTAGAAAATCAAACACACCAAAAAATTCAAAGTTTGTTTCAAAGCTGAAAGAACACTTGCTATCTCAAAGCTCTCTCTTGCTCTCACTCTTGCAATACTAATTTGCTAAGAATTCTGAAGTGCTAAATCAATCTTCTTTGATCTTTATACTTCTGAGTTGCTATTCTCATCTAGAGAAGATCCGGGTGATAAATTCTCTTGAGCTTCAATCTTATTTCCTCTGATATTTGAATATTGAAGTATATAGTGCTTTAAATTGTACTAATCTATTCTTGTGAGAGTGTTATTGCACACAGACATTGTTTCTTGTTTCCTTGTAGTGAATTGACGGTCTAGGTTGTTGGATCGTTGTACCGAGCATGGGGTATTACTTGGAGAGGCGTTACTCTAGCCTATAGAAGGAGTGACCAAGTGGGGGGTATCACTTATAGAGGGGGCTCTATCCTTAAGGAGGAATTTGTAACGGTTTGCTCCACCCGAAAAGGAGTGTTCTAGTGGAATCTTTAGGTGGTATTGGCCTAAGGCGAGGACGTAGGCTAGGGATAAGCCGAACATTGTAAAAATCTTGGTATCTCTCTTACTCTTCTCTTTATTTTCAGCGTATATATACGTTGTGTTGTGTGTATGCAATGTGCAGGTTGCTAAAATCAAAAACTCAGATTAAAGAAGACTCTTAATTTAAGAAAGTACGTTTTAATTAAATTTTTTCGGAAACCCAAGAGGGAGTATGTTGTTTAATCGTTTGCAAAAATTTTAGTTAAGAGAGTGCAAACAAATTTCATTAACTATAGGGCTTACATATATTCACAGGGCTACATACAACCAAATACCTTGAGTTCTTGGAAAAGCTGAGAATTGCCAAAAAGCTATCTTGATTGGGTATTTTGTTATTGATTACTTTAGTTGTTGATTGGTTGTTGGATTGTTCAAGGTTTGTTTACTTGTAGTGTTGGTTTGTGGATTGATTACTTAATTAATTTTTTGCTGTGTGTTTGATAAATTAACAAGAAGTTAAAAATTCATAAAAAGAAATAAAATTTTTAATAACCCAATTCACCCCCCTTCTTGAGACTACACCTTAACTTTCAATTAGTATCAGAGTCGTGTTATAACAAATCTTAAAAAGTAGTTATATAAAGATCTACATGGCACATGTAGGAGTAGCTCCCTTTGGACAGAGTCAATCCTCAATAAGACCACCTATTTTTTGTGGACTCAATTACACTTTTTGGAAACAACGTATGAGAATTTATCTTCAAACTATGGATTGGAAAGTGTTGGCCTTATAAGGCTTAACATCTTATTTTGATGCTAGAAAACAAGTGGATCTTAACATGTTGTGTTAAGTGATGTATTTTCAGGACTAAATGAAGAATGCAAGGTTAAAGAGTTTGTGAGAGCTTGTACCTCAGATAAGGATGATTATATCAAGCTTGAAGCATGGATTTAAAGTTTAAAGCCTGAAGATCATGAGAGCATTGAATATTAAAGAAACAGCTTCAAAGAATGAAAGCCCAAGTGATCAACGTGGAAAGCTTAAAGAAAGATAAAACAACTATAAAGGCCTCAAGGAATTCAAGAATTGAAAAATTCTAGGAAAGTTCATATAAGTACTTCAAAAAACTTCAATATGGATGCATGAAACTCTTAGGTAAATTTACTGGACCTAGATACCTTTGAACATACTTGGAAAATATTTTTATAAGGTCAAAAATTGTTTCAAAATGGTTAGAATCAATTTTGGAATGAAAAGCACCAAAAAGAGGATTTCTCAAGTGCTGTCAATTTTTCTACATTTGCATTGATGTACATTTTTCTCCATTAAACAATCCTTATTTTAAAATGTGTTCAACATGAAAGTTGTATTATTTTCTCTTAGCTTTCATTTGAAACTAAGATCATCAAATTTGAAATTATAAAGAAAAAGTTATGATCAAAAGACTAAAGGGTGTTCGAAGCTAACAGCATGACAGATGACTGTCAAGAACTAGACAGTAGACTGTCAGTGCACTTTAAGGCATCTGTGTGGGTTTGGACAAATGACTGTCACCTTTTTGCCCCTTTGTTTTAACTGGACAGGCGACTGCCCAAAATGGATAGTCATCTGTCACGCGACTGTTTTGAATTTTCTCATAACGGTCAAATTTTTAAATGGGGTTGTTTGGGGCTCAAAAATTATGGAAACTTAGGGAATATTTCAAGACACTTGGGGATCAAGTTATACACTTTTTAAAGTATATAAATAAGCTTCAAAGATCATTGAATCAACACAACTAAGAATTCAAATTCTTAAAAAATTCAAAGTCTCTCAAATTGCTCTCAAATTCTCAAGGCTCTCTCTTGCTCTCAAACTCACATTGTGCACGAATTCAACTAAGCTTTGCTGATCTTCTTCCACCATAATTGTACTACAAATTCTAAATCTTTCAATCATTGAAAGAATTAATTGATGATATACTTCCTTGAGCTTCAAGTTAATTTCCATATTGTTGTTTACTTTGAAGTATATTAGTTATGTTGTAATTGGTGTACTAACCAGCTCTTTGAGGAGCAAGTTCTTTGTACACATCTATTTGATTTGTATCTTTTAGATTGACGATTCCAAGGGTTTTTTGGATCGTTGTCTAAGCAAAGAGATATTGTTTAGAGAGGCGGGCTCTAGCCTAGTTAAGGAGTGACTAGACGAGGGGATATCTTTTGGAGAAGGCAGGCTCTAGCCTTAACCAAAGAGTGTTGTAAAGGTTTGTTCTGCCCATTAAAGGAACAAGTTTAGTGAATCCTTTGGTGGTTTACCAAAGGCAAGGACGTAGGTTGGGTATAAGCCGAACCTCATAAAAATCTCAGTCTCACTCTTTCTTTCCCTACTCTTTATTTTCAGCACATATTTAAATTGAGTGAATGGTTTAAATTTGAAAATCATATAAACTACGCATATTTGGAAATCAAGTAAACTTAAAGTTTAATTTTGATTTGGGTTGCGAAAACCGAAAGGGAGTACATTGGTTAAATCATATCTTGCGGAAACCATACGGGAGTACGTTTCTTGGTTAAACACTCAAAGATCAATTAACTAAAAGTTTATTTGAGTTTTGAATATTTGGAAAGAGTGATTGAATGTTGTATTGAACATCATATTAAGCAAATCCATATATACATGGCTTGATTCAAATATATATATTTAGGGTTGACAACAAAAGTTTTATTGTGTTTGTGAAAGGATTGTTGAATATTAAATTACATTCTTCAGAAGGTTTTCAAATTCATAATCACAGGGCTTATATAAACAAACAAACTATCTCAAGATCTTATATTATCAAAGTGCTAAATACTTTATATCTTGGTTTGGTTGTTTTTTGTTTAACTTGTACTTGACAAATAAATTGATTGTTTAGCTTGACGATTGTGTTTAATTGATTGGTTGTTTAATTGAGTTATTGATTGGATAAAAAAACTAAGTTCTTGATTGATTAAAGAATTAAAAAAACAAGTCAAGAATTGGTTAAAAGAAAAAAAAGAAGTTTAAGGTATCTTAAAAGAAATTAAAAGAAAATTTTAGAATCCAATTCACCCCCCTCTTGGGAAGTTATTCCTAATTTCAGAAAGCTTGGAAGGTTGTCACACATGGTGACTTAATTCCTACCAAACTAGTAGATGGAAAAGAGGTTCCTAAGGAAGAAAAAGAGATGACCAAAATAGATCACAAAATGCTACAAGTTAACTCTAGTACTATAAATGCTCTATATTGTGCACTTGATATTAATGAATTCAATAGAGTTATGGCTTGTAAAACATCAAAAGAAATTTGGGATAAACTTGAAGTAACCTACGAATGTACCATAGAAGTTAGAGACAATATGATCGATATGTTGATTAGTGAATATGAAGCCTTTAGGATAAATTCTGATGAAACCATAAAAAGTATGTATACTAGGTTTACACATATCATAAATTCCTTGAACGCTTTCGGAAAAACATACTCCACTTATGAGATGATCCATAAAATCCTTAGAGGTCTTCCGCCCATTTGAGAACCAAGCCACAGCTATAACAGAAGGAAGAAATCTTAAAAGCACCTCACTAGATGAACTCATTGGATCCCTTCTCACGTATGAAATGGCTATAAATGAAAGAAGTAGAAAATCTAAAGCCTAGGAATCCATTTCTTTTAAAGCATCAAACGAAAACTCTAGTGATGAAGATGAAGAAGAGATGGATGAAAATGAAATAGCCTTTATATCCAAGAAACTTGCAAAAATTCTTAGAAGGAAGAATAAATTTACAAGAAAAATCCTGAACTCAAAGTCAGATGAAGAAAAAGAAAAGGAAATCAGTAAAAAGAAAACAAAGGATGAACCTCCAACATGCTATAATTGTAAGAAAGTTGAACATATAAAATTGGATTGTTCACAACTTAAGAAAGATTCCAAAAAGAAAAGGAAAAAGGTAATGAAAGCCACTACTTGAGATAATATGAGTACAAGTATTTCAGACAATGAATCAAGTGACCAAGAGGTCGCTTGCTTTATGGCATGGGATGATGAGGAAAGCTCCTCATCCAAATCAATTAATGATTCTTGCAAAGATTCATCTGACAAATCCAATGATGAAAGTATACCATCTTATGAAGAACTTCAAAATGAACTATTCAAGGTGCAAAAGATCTTAGTTAATGTGACTAAAAGATTTACATCATTGAAAAATAAGAATGAAGGTATACAAAAGCCTCTAAAAATACAAGGAAAAAGAATCTTTACATGGGGTACTTTACAAAAGCCTCAAAAAATTATGCTAGTACCTCCTCTAAGGCTTATACTCACACTACATGCTTCTTATGTAAGAAGAAGGGACATATAAAGTTTGAATATCCATTAAAGAGAAAGGGTGTGAAAACAAAACAAGTTTGGAAATTAAAAGAAAAGTCTCTTTTTAAACCATCCAGACCTAAGAAAGTAGGGTACTAAGATGAAAGACTAGTTCATAAACCAATGACTCCATAGATTTTAGGTATTCCCTTTGAGAAATTAAGAAAGCTACTTAATCCAATTTAATACAAGGATATTGAACTAGTTGAAATGGAAAATCTTAAAGATGAATTTAAGAGCTTATTGACGACTATAGCATTGAGACAAATAAAAACAAAAACGGCATTGTTGACCAAAATCATAAGATGATTTGTACAAGGCTTAACTTAGAAGGTATTAAAATTTGGAAAGCAATATGAATTTTGGGTATTCATATGAAATCAAAAGAAAGAAAATCTGAAGCACATTGAGCTTATTGCACGAATATTTTGATTAAGAGGGAGCGTTATTTGAGCAAAATGAGAGGTAATTAAGAAAAATGAGAGATATTTAAGAATGAGAGATACTTGAGCAACATGATAACAATTTGAGCAAAATTGTAGCACAATGCACAAATGATAATAATATGCTCCATGCTTATATGATATGCTATATACTTACATGCTAAATGTTGATATTCTAATATGCATATGTGGTGAGATACTAATGATATGATAATATAAACTAAATATTGAGCTATTACTATGCTAAAATGATGACATGTATACATTGCCAAAGACAGGATAATGACTTGACTTATATTGATGATTTTATGGCTCACTATACATTGCAAATTTGAGCATGATTATGAAGCATGAATCTTGATATGATATTGATATATGAGTATGAAATTAGTTCTTGACCATATCAGTTTGCATGCTAATGATGGATCACATTATATATCTCTTGCATGATTGACTAATAGATAAACATATTATGATTTAAATATATGTTGGCTTATGGACCTTTGTATTGCAATCTAAATGTGAAATTTGTTTTGGTCCTTAGAACCTTTATTTCGGTTTAGCTTCTTGTTGATATAAAGAGGGAGAGAGATTTGAGTTGAAAACTTGATATCCATGAGCAGCGCATGATATGATATTGGTATTATTTTTTATATTGGTATCCATGAGCACTTATATGAAATAAATTAATATTTGAAGCCTGGCATGATAAATTTAAAAGGACAATCGGTATCTTCATGAATATAGAGTTTACAATTCACGAATGAAAGTTTGAATTTATTGAATATAAAATACATTTCATTCAAGGGGAGTTAGAATTGTTAAATAATGATATCATGATTTATGTTCATTACTGAAAATCATTGAAAATTATGATATACGATCTTTTGTATTTTCTCATACTACTTGGGGAACTTATTGTCTATCTTTTTTTGTATGTTGAATGCAAAGTTTCTATTTTTTGCCTTCACTAGATCTATACTTTTGCTTATGGTTGCTCATTGTTTTAGTATTTATACGTTTTTCTTGATATCTTACTCTTTTTGATTGATGTCAAGAGGGGGAGAAATTTTGGGCAAAAATTGAGCATGATACTGCATACCTAAGCATGTATATTTTGGATCAACTATGAAAGTATTTGATTTTGAATGATGTGATCTTGATCTCGAATGATGTGATTTTGATATATGAGCATGATATTGAAATTGATCTTGATATTGCAAATATTGTTAAGTTGATATATTGGGTCAACTATGAAAGTATTGGATCTTGAATGATGTGATTTTGATATATGAGCATGATACTGAAATTAATATTGAAATTGATCTTGATATTGCAAATATTGTTAAGTTGATGCTTATTCTAAGGGAGAGTCTTTTTAAGGCTTACTCAATTTTTTGCACCTTATTTGTCATCATTAAAAAAGGGGAGATTGTTGGCCTTACAAGGCTTAAAATCTTGTTTTGATGATAACAAGTCAGAGGAACTTAACATTTTTGGTTAAGTGATGATATTTTAGGACTCAAGTATGTGAACTCAAGGTCAAGTGCTCACAAGGATCATTGAAAGCATATACTCCAAAAAAAGATGATCAAATGAAGCTTAAAGAATATTGAGGCATGAATTCAAAGAGATCCAAAGATAGCTCAAGCAATGTCAACATGAGTAAAGTGCGTAGAAATCTAAAGCTGACTTAAGCTCAAGTCAAAAGAGGACACAAAGCAATATATCATGGAAGACTTCAAGCTTAGAGTTTTAGGCTTTAAGACCATGTTGTAAGTACTTCATATTAAAATATCTTATGGAAATATGTTGAAACTTTTTAGGGGTTAATTATGGACTTAGAGATCTTATTTAAAACCTCGAAAAAAGTTTTATAAGTAATCAAAGCAAGAGAGTAAGAAAAACTTTTGAAAACTAAACTGAAAAACTAGAAAAGTGACTGCCCAAACAACTAAAGTGCAATTCTAGAAGACTAAAGAATTGCCTTAGAAGACTGAAGTTTAACTTCAATCTACTGAAAAATTTCCTCAAAAGACTGAAGAGTAAGTTCAGTCTGTTAAACAATTTCCTATTGGAATACAGAAGAGGCAGTACACCCTTAGAAGATTGAACCCTTCACCCCAGTCGTCTGACCCTATTTCCATACTAAATTTTTCAATGTTTTAAAGTACTTCAGAAGACTGAATTCATCACTTTAGTCTACTGAACACGGTTAACGGTTAGAAATTTTAAATGTTTTAAAATTCAAACTAAGGTTTCTTGTGCTGCAAATTTAATGAAAACATGGGAAATACTCCAAGTAATCTTGAGCAACACGAAAATACTTTTAAGAGCCTATAAATACATGATTTTAGCAAATCAAACACACCAAGAAATTCAAAATCTGTTTCAAAGTTGAAAGCACACTTGCTATCTTAAAGCTTTTTCTTGCTCTAACTCTTGCAATACTGATTTGCTGAGAATTCTCAAGTGCTGAATCAATACTTTTAAGAGCCTATAAATACATGATTTTAGCAAATCAAACACACCAAGAAATTCAAAATCTGTTTCAAAGTTGAAAGCACACTTGCTATCTTAAAGCTTTTTCTTGCTCTAACTCTTGCAATACTGATTTGCTGAGAATTCTCAAGTGCTGAATCAATCTTCTTTGATCTCTATGCTTGTGAGTTGCTAATTTTCATCTAGAGAAGATCCTAGTGATAAATTCTCTTGAGCTTCAATCTTATTTCCTTTGATATTTGAATATCGAAGTATATAGTGCTTTAAATTGTACTAATATGCTTTTGTGAGAGTGTTATTATACACAACGATTGTTTCTTGTTTCCTTGTAGTGAATTGACTGTCCAGGTTGTTGGATTGTTGTACCAAGCGTGGGATATCGCTTGAAGAGGTGTTGCTCTAGCCTATTGAAGGAGTGACTAAGTGTAGGGTATCGCTTGGAGAGTGGGCTCTACCCTTAAGGAGGAATTTGTAACGGTTTGCTCCACTCGAAAAGGAGTGTTCTAGTGGAATCCTTTGGTAGTATTGGCCTAAGGTGAGGACATAGGCTGAGGATAAGCCGAACCTCGTAAAAATCTCAGTGTCTCTCTTACTCATTTCTTTATTTTCAACATATGTATACATTGTGTTGTGTGTATGCAAAGTGCAGGTTGCTGAAAACAAAAACTGAGATTAAAGAAGACTCTTAATTTAAGAAAGTACGTTTTGATTAAACTTTTGCGGAAACCCAAAAGGGGGTACGTTGTTTAATCATTTGTGGAAATCTTAGTTAAGAGAGTGCAAACAAATTTCATTAACCACAGGGTTTACATATATTCACAGGGCTTCATACAACCAAATACCTTGAGTTCTTGGAAAAGCTGAGAATTGCCAAAAAGCTATCTTGATTGGGTATTTTGTTATTGATTACTTTAGTTGTTGATTGGTTGTTGGATTGTTCAAGGTTTGTTTACTTGTAGTGTTGGTTTGTGGATTAATTATTTAATTAAGTTTTTGCTATGTGTTTAATAAATAACAAGAAGTTAAGAATTCAAAAAAAAGAACTAAAATTTTTAATAACCCAATTTACCCCCTATTGGGACTACACCTTAACTTTCAATATCATGTAATCCAAAACACAATTTATACATATATTACCCTGCACTGCATAAAATAAAATCGAAACAATACTTACCTTACCTAAACTATTACTTTTTCTGACTAATGTTGATCCCCACTGAACAGATGTGGGTACTTCTGTCGTATCTCCTCCTCTAGCTCCCACGAAGCTTCTTCCACTGCATAATTCCTCCACAATACCTTCACTAGTGGAATTTTCTTGGTGTGCAACTCATATTCGTTCCTATCCAGATTCTACACTAGTATTTATTCATATGTTAAAGTATCTCTAAGCTCTAACTCCTCATAGTTGATCACGTGAGAGGGAACTGAGACGTATTTTCTCAGCATAGATACATTGAATATGTCATGCATCCTGGATAGTGCTGGTGGTAAAGCTAATCTGTAGGCAACTAGACCCACTCTCTCAAGTATTTCAAATGGGCCAATGTACCTTGGGTTCAGCTCAACCTTCCTCCCAAACCTCATAACTCCTCTCATCGGTGCTACTTTCAGGAACACATGGTCTCTTACATTAAACTTCAATTTTCGGCGGCAACTATCTGCATAGCTTTTCTGTCGACTTTGGGCTACACTAATCTTGTCTCTAATAAGTCGGACTTTATTATATGCCTGTTGTACCAATTCTGGCCTCAAAACTCACCTTTCACCCACTTCATCCTTGTATAGCGGAGAATGACATCTACCATATAATGCCTTGTAAGGTGTCATCCCAATGCTGGCATGGTAGTTGTTATTATACGCGAATTGAATCAATGACATAAACTGAGTCCAACTACCCTTGAAGTTCAGCACACATGCTGGTAGCATATCTTCTAGTATTTGGATCGTCCTCTCCATCTGCCCATTAGTTTGAGGATGAAATGTTGTACTGAATGATAGCTGAGACCCCAAAGCCTCCTGCAAACTTCTCCAAAACCGTGATGTAAAACGTGAGTCTCAGTCTGAGACTATAGATACCAGAACCCCATGAAGTCTAACTATCTCCTGAATATATAATTCCGCCAGCCTGCTCATGGAGTAGTTGACTTTAATAGGGAGAAAATAAGCAGTCTTCGACAGTCGGTCTACAATCACCTAAATGGCATTCTGCCCATGCAACTCTAGTGATAATCTTGTAACGAAACCCATAGGGATATGATCCCACTTTCACTTAGGGATGTGGAGTGGTTACAACTGTCCCACTGATCTCTGGTGCTCAGCTTTTGCTTGCTGACACATCAAACATTGTTCCACAAAAGCAGCTATCTCCTTCTTTATGCCACTCCACCAGAATGACTCCTAGAGGTCCCGATACATCTTAGTGCTTCTAGGATGCACTGTGTAAAGGGATTTGTATGCCTCCTCTAGGATAGTCCTCTTAATTTCAGCATCTACCGGTACGCACAGCCTAGTATGGAACCTCAGAGTTCCATTACCAAAAATATTAAACTCCACTCCCTGTCCGTTTGACACTTTATCCGTCAGTTCTTCTAATTCTGCATCATTCCTTTGAGCAGCTTTAATTCTCTCCTGTAGGGTAGGCTGTTGTACCAAGTTGGCAATAAATGTTCGATGCTCACCCTCTACCAACTCCATACCAAGCCTCTCCAAATCCATCTAAATCGGATGTTGAATCACCATTGCTGATAGTGCTGCTCCCATTGATTTTCGGTTCAAAGCATCAGCCACCATGTTTACTTTCCCTGAGTGGTAATTGATGGTGCAATCGTAATCATTAATAACCTTCAGTCATCTCCTCTGCCTCATATTTAACTCCTTCTAAGTGAAAAAGTATTTCAAACTTTTATGATCAGTAAATATCTCACATTTTCCACCATATAGATAATGTCTCCATATCTTTAAAGCGTATACCACGGTAGCCAATTCCAAATCATATACCGAATAATTCTTTTCATACTCCTTAAGTTGCCGAGAAGCATATGCAATAACCGTCTCGTGCTACATCAACACACACCCGAGTCCTAGGATGCGTCACTGAATATAACAAATTCATCCTCCCTTGATGGAATAGATAACACCGGTGTAGTGACAAGTCACTGTTTCAACTCTTGGAAGCTCTGCTCACACTCATTAGTCTATTCAAATTTCACATTTTTCCTTGTGATCCATGTCAGTGGACCTGATAATCTAGAAAAATTATCCACAAAACGTTGGTAGTACCCTATCAGACCTATGAAAATTCTGATCTCTTGAACATTTCCTGGTCTCATCTAGTTCACTGCCACTTCTATCTTGCTTGGATCTATTAATATGTCATCCCCAAAGATCACATGTTTGAGGAAAGTGACTTGCCTTAGCTAAAACTCACTTTTCTTGAACTTAGCGTATAACTTCTTTCCTCTTAGTACCTACAGTATTACTCTCAGATGATCTTAGTGCTCTTTAAAACTCTTTGAATAGACCAGTATATCATCTAAATATGACAACAAACTGATCCAATTATTGATGGAATACCCGATTCATCAAGTCCATAAACGTTGCGATTGCATTAGTCAAACCAAATGACATAACTAGAAACTCGTAGTGGTCATATCTGGTCTTGAATGCTGTCTTCGGGATATCCTCTATTTTAATTTTCACCTGATGGTATCCCAACCGAAGAACAATCTTGGAGTAGACCTGGGTTCCCCGTAACAGATCAAATAAATCATCAATTCTAGGAATAGCATACTTATTCTTTATCATCACTCCATTTATCTCCCTATAATTGATGCACATTTTTAGCGTTCTGTCTTTCTTCTTTACAAACATCACTGGCGCTCCCCTGGGCAACACGTTAGGTTTGATAAACCCTTTATCTAACAACTCATGCAACTAGACTTTTAGCTTTTTTAACTCGACTGGGATCATTCTATAGGGTGCTTTAGATATCGGTGTTGTTCTCGGAAGTAAATCCACGGCAAACTCAATCTCCTGATTTGGTGGTAAATCAGGTAACTCTTCTGGAAATACATCTGAATATTCCTTGACTACTGGAATATTAGTAAATTTCAATTCTTCCTCTAGCATCTCTTTTATATAAGCTACATAACCTTGGCAACCATCCTGGAGTAGCCTCCTGGCCTAAATGGCCGACACTAACTGTGACGAGGTGTGCACACACAATCCCACAAATCTAAATTCCTGCTGTTCTGAGGGTCTGAAGATCACCTCTTTTTTATGGTAATCAATGCTAGTGTAGTTAGCTGCCTATAAGTCCATACCCAATATCATATTGAATCTCTGCATGTCTAATACCACAAGATCGGCTGGTAATATTTTCTCCTAAATGCCCACTAAATAGTTTTTAAGCACCTTTCTACATCTCATTACTGATCCCGTTGGCATGGCTACTGACAAATCAGTATCTAGTAACTATGTCTTAACTCCAATCAACTTGACATACTCCAACGACATGAACAAATAGGTGGTATCTAAGTTAAATAAAACAATAACTTTATATGATAAAACAATAACAATACCTGTCACGACATCACCTGCAGCCTCAGCATCTCTCGGCGTCAACGAATAGACCCTCACTGGGGCTGTGTTCCTCTGCTGGCTGCCACCCATGGGTGCCTAGTTATGTCCTCTGATCTGTCCAGGGGCTGGTGCACTGTTCAGTGGCCAACAACATTCCCACGCTATGTGTCTGGGTTTTCTACATCTATAGCAAACATTGTTTCCCAACCGGCATTCTCCCATATGCCTTCTACCGCATTTGGGGCAAATAGGGTATGTTTGTTTGCCATGGTACCCATGATCTCCCATCTCCTGCCTCTGAGCTCTATCGTATCTGTCTCCCCTCTAAGGGCCCCTACTGGACCCTTCCTAGAATCCCGGAGGCGTGAGCCTCTTTCTTTGACTCAGTGTCCCCACATCCCTCTGGCTACTTTCCTCTGCCACTGTGTTCCTGTCCACCAATTTGGAGAAATCCTGCACCTTAAGAACTGCCACCTGTTTATAGATTTCTTGCCTCAAGCCCCTCTCAAACATTCTCGCCTTCTTAGCCTCATCTGAGACGATGTAGGGAGTAAAATGTGACCGCACGATATACTTTGCTGCATATTGTTGGTTCGTCAGTTGCCCCAGCGTCAGATTCAGAAATTATGCTACCTTAGCTTCTCTAATAGTGGCAGGATAGTAACGATCAAAGAACATCTCCTTGAATCGGTTCCAAGTCATGGCCACTGGTACATGTCTCTGTTCCTCAAGCAACTTCACAGCTGTCCACCATATCTTGGTCGCACTTGTCAACTTATATGTAGTATATAGGACCCCATGTTCATCAGTACAGTGTAGCACCGACAGTGTTTTCTCAATCTCTTGCATCCAATTTTCGGCAACTTCCGGATTAGTTCCTCCTGGAACTGATGGATCGTGCAGCCTTGATCAGTCAGTGGGCAGCCCTATTTTCTGTTGTTTCGAGCGATTTTTGCCATTACTTGCTATGTCACACTGTGAAGCACCTGTTCAGAGTCATTGCCTCCCATACTGGATGGGCCTACGCCGCCATTACCACCATCTTGTACACTGATACTTCCTAGGTCCATCCTGTAATAACACAAGAATAATATGCGAATTTGGACTTCATAATACAACTCTTACATTAATCTAACTAAAATATCCTCATACCTCCCATTAACTTATTTAAGGTTCAATCTTACCATTCGGAAATAGGAATCGACGATAGTTTACTATGGTTTTCCAGAAATCATCACCCCAGGAAAATCACAGAAACCACCCCAAAATTTCTATCTCCAAATCGTGAGACAAAACCGTAAATTCTCATCTTAATCCCTTGTATTAACTTTTCCAAAATCCAAGTCTACTCATTTCTACCCTCATCCACATTTCATTCCTATACTCTGGTAATTTTTTCCACTGTACACTAAAGTCTACATAACCTAGCAACCTAGGCTCTAATACCAAACTTATAGCGACCCCAAAATTCGAATCATTTCGTTTTTTTTTTCCTTATAAACATTGTCAAGCTATATAACGTAACTCTGATACTCTGTAAATATAATCATATCATCATCACGGGCCCAAAGTGGGTGTCGTGGTAACTTGTGCATTCCATGCATACTACCTACGCAACGGAAAACATAAATATCCAAACCATAAACCAAATTTCACAATACCAGAGTACTAACAGATCAACTCATACATACATATACAACCTTTCCAAAAATCCTAAAATGCTGAGGGTTGGTTAACCCTACTACTTTGCCCAAAACTCACCCCAAATCTATGTCAACTCAGCCGCCTCCTCTATCACTGAGCCGGCCTTGCTTGTCTCTCTGGGTTACTTGAAATGTATATAATACTAGGGTGAGACACCTCTCAATAAGAAGAAATATGTTATTACCAGTATGTGGCAGATGATATTATACACATAATATGCCTTTAATTAAACTATAAATGAGATATCATTTAAAAGTATTTGTACAATAACCCACACCTATGTCATTTAAAATACAGAATTTTTGAGTTATCTATTCAATTATACTTCTATCTATAATATGTAATCTCTATTTTCTATAAATACTATATATGTACATAACTATGAAAACTTTCCTGGATGGATAACCGTGTGTCATGTTTAACCCCTCATGATAGAGTTGTGCGGTTCGTAGGTTGGACTAAATAATGGTTGGCCTACTAGTGCTAGTCAAACTATGTATATCTGTAGCACGAAAGGCCTGCTCCACCTGGTTTGGACGTTAGGGAGCCCTTTACTCTCCTCGAGCACAATCGGCATCCAACACCATACTCTATCTGAGACGTATGAGTGCACTAACTATACTATGTTAGCTACAGTACCGTGCTCTATAAGCTGCTCTGGTCCATCAGGGTCTGATACTATGTAATACTATTTCTATATAATATCTATCTATTTTACCCTGATTCTGTAATTCACTGTATTAACCATGACATTATAATAACTGTATATCTGTATAAACTATATTTCAGTGTGTCATGGTTCTATAATTTGCATATTATGGTTCTATAAAGCACTGTATAATCATGGTTCTATAAAACACTATAAAAATCACAACACTTTATTAACTGTAAATCTTATCTCTATAATAATTGTAAATCACTTTCTATAATAACTGTGAATCATATCTCTATAATACTGTAAATCACAGTTCTATAAAAGTTGTATGAAACTCTATGCTAGACTAATATTTCTTATGTCACACAATTAAATAAATAAATCTCGTGTATTATAATCTATATTTTTTCTTCTTTATACAAATGATTTATAAGCGATAGTATTTGTCCTGAAATCACATAATTTCAAAACCACATTCTCATATTATGAATTATTAAAAAATCATAACCCAATAACATATAATTTTATATAAAATATTTTACTGATAAAAATCTCTATGTTAACTGGCATAACATATTTCCCTTACCTGACTAACTAAGACTTATTTACTATTTTTTTATATCCCATGCCTACGGCGTTCGTGATTTCAAAACCCCGATATTACACATATATTCCCCAATCAATCAACTAAATTCCCAGAATAATCATCATATTCACATTTTAAGCCTATAGATCTAATAAACCAGATAAACCACCAAAAAACACCCAAAATACATCCTTACCTCAGTTTTGGGATGGTGCCTGAACTCCTTAAATCAAAATTCTGCTCCGGTGAACTTGTAGAGAATCAATCTCTGATCCTCATAGTGGTTTTTGATCGTCGATTCGGTCTTAATTTGGAGTAGAATTGTAGAGAGAAGTGGGAGGATGTTCGTGGGTTTAGAGAGAGAGAGAGAGAGAGAGAGAGAGAGGGAGAGAGGAAATAAATTCTTATGACCAAATCAAGCTCGCAGGATTTTATAACTTCAGCACTGCCAGATAAAACTGTTGACGTTTTTTCTGGGTGTCACAAAAAACGTCAACGGTTTGGTCTTTAACCAAACCTTTTAACCATTTACCTTGTTACCCTACTGCGGTAAATACAAAATCGTCAACGGTTTCCCTACTTCCCCACGAAACCGTCGACAGTTTGGGCACAACCTTCTTCCTCTTTTCCCTATTTATTTTAATTATTATATTTTGCAGGTCTCTACAACATCATTTTGGGAGGCTTGCAATATCTCTCAGTCAGTTATAAGACCTAATATCTCTTACTCAATCAACAAGGTTTGTCAATTCATGGATTTTTCCAAAGAACCTCATTGGAGTGTCGTGAAGCGCATACTCAAATATTTGAAAGCCATGATGGTCTATTTTTTGCATCCAATTCAAGTCTCACTCTTCAAACTTACTCGGATGCCAATTGGGGGGGGGGGTTGTCCAGATGATTGTCGTTCCATGGGAGGCTTTTGCATCTACCTTGGCAAACACCTCATTTCTTGGAGCTTCAAAAAGCAACAAATTGTTGCTAGATCTTCAACAGAAGCTGAGTACAAATCAATAGCTTCCTCAGCAGCTGAACTCATTTGGTTACAAACAGTGTTGTGTGAACTTGGCATCAGGCTTTCTCAAGCCCCTACTTTATGGAGTGACAACCTAGGGGCGACGTACCTCTCAGCTAATCTTGTATATCACTCAAGAACAAAACACATGGACATTGATTATCATTTTGTTCGAGACAGGGCCGCTGCCAACTCACTTAAAGTCTCATTCATTAGCTCCAAAGATCAAATTCCCGATGTCCTCACGAAACCATTTGTTGCTAACAAATTCCTTCGATTCAAGTCAAGTTTCAATGTTGTAGATACACTGTTAGACTCGAAGGGGCATAATAATCTACTCAACCTAGCTACCCTCACTGAGGACTTTTCACAAACAACTGACTTGCACAAATCTGGAAGCTCCGAATCTGTTATTCCTTTTTGTAATTAGTTATTCCTTTTTCTATTTCTATACAACCACCTGTAACAATTTTATTCTGTTTTCATATTCCCCTTTTTTGTATAAATATTTGTACATCTTTCAATGAGAAAATAGAGAAGTATTTTCAGCCATTCTGTATCCCAACACATACCCATAGACATAGTTGTTAGAATCGTACGATTCTCGATTCGAAGCGTATGATTCGTATCGAGAAAGGCATAAATCAATTCAAATCGCATGGTAGAATTGCAGACGACAGTAAATCAAGGTGAATTGTATGATTCACGTGGTGAATCGGTGAATCAAATCGTAAAATTCAAATGCAACTCCTCTAAAACCCAACTTAAATATTTTTAAACCTTTTTTTTGTTTTTTGTTTCTTTCATGGTGGCTTTCAATTTGCTATTTACATGAGTTTTGTCCTCCAAAAGGGAAAAAAGAAGTTTGTTGGCCCTCTCATTCTGCACCCCTTCTTTCTAGCATTAGATAAGATTAGAAGAAAACTAGAGTTAGAGAAGGAAATCTATTTCGAAAAGAAAACCAAAGTCAACTAGGTGGGTGATCTTTTGGTTAGCACGTTGCCCTCTCCCCTCCTCTGGATTTAAAGATCTGATTTTCATTAGTTTTTATATTTTAGTAAGTTTTGTTTATGTTTTTTTTTTTTTAATTTACTTTCTCTTCTTGTTTTAGTTGTTAGAGCTAACCCATGCATTAAAAATGAATTCTCTTATTACATACTAGTACACCATAAAGTTCAAATTTTTATTCTTTTTTATTGATTCATTTCCTTCAAAATCATAAAGTTCAATTTTTCAATGAGTTTTTCTTGTTTCCTCTCCTTATTGTTTTTTTTTTTCAAAAAAAAAAAAAAATGCACATGAATTTTTATTGTTAAACATGTAAACTTACACCATAAGCATGAAGTTCAATTTTTATTTTTTTTTTCATTATTTCGTACTTTTTAGTGTATTTTGAACTCTTACACTTAGGGCTTTAGTTTTGAGTCACATAACAAGTGTTATTGTTTCATAGAAACTAGTTTAACTTGATACTTGATAGAGGTTGAATGGTTAGATCATCATATATCTTGCTTATCACGCTAGTTTTCCTTTTATATTAATATATGTACGAGTTAAATGGATCATGGTAGGATTTAGACCTACAAAACTTCTTCGAAGGTAAGCGCCATTCCAATTATCAACATGAATGATCCATATTTGTTGATATTTCAATGCATTTTATTATTTTACTTGTTTTACATATGTGCAAGTCATTAGGAATCAATTTCTCAAATTTTGCACCGAATCTAATGATTCGATTCGATTCTTGATTCTCTATTTATAAAACTGGGGTTCTGATTCACAATTTGAATCTTGATTTGACAACTATGCCTATAGAATACACAAATACTACGAACAAGCCCCCAAATACTATACTAATTAAACTACATATAAAATAAACTACTAATTAAACTTAAATAATTCCTTGATCCAACTCTTCTTAATTATTCTCCAATTCTAGAACCACATTCAGTGGACATCTTCTATCAATGATGAATTGCATACATCTCCTCGACACTTGAGAAATGTGTGGAAAAGCTTGAAATTGTGCCCAAGGTATTATAAATGGCATTTCTTTGCAAAATAATTTGTCACCATATTTCTGGATTTATACTTATCTACACTCCAACTATATATCACTATTATTGCCAAAAGTTCTTAACAGACCTTCCCACAATACTCAATCCAGTAGTGCAATACCATAAACTTGACTCCCAATTTTCAAGAACTATCCTCAGTTCTCCTTAGATCTTGAGTGTCATGCTGAAATGAAACAAATTCACCTTGAAAATTCACAAGATGTGGCAATAGAACCTGGTTTTTAGTGCTGGCAGGGAGAATTTCTCACTTCTTGTAGCAAATAATCATACCAAATGTATCAAGTTGGGAACCAAATGTCATGCTGCAAATCAAAATCTGAAGAGAAAACACCAATTTCTCATGGCTGAAATCAATTTCTTGTGATTTGGCAGTTGCAGACGATTCTTACAAGTATGCTCATGTGCATCGCCGGCGCGTGGGTGCGCGAGTTGCCAGCAGTGACTTTTCGGAAATGATTTTTGGGGTAAAGGGAGATCCATGAAAGGGGAGTACAGTGGTGGTGGTGGTGTGATGAGAAAATTATAGGGTGTTGGGGATTTTGAAGGGTCGTCCGCTGATCAACATTCTGCTGGTGTGTGGGGCTTTTCCGGTGATCCGACGGTGATGAAATTGTAGGGAAAGGGGTGTCAGGGTGCTCTTGTTTGATGATGTGGGTGGTGTTGCAGCATGGTTGCTGGAAAGTGTTGTTCAAAGATTTGGGGACATGACTGGGATTTTGAAAATTGTTCAGAGCTGCAATGATTTTTTTTTTTTTCACAAAAATTTCAAACAGAGAACCAGGAATTGGAATAAGAGAGATATAGGAGTGAGGTAGAAGTATAGAACGAAGAAGAGATGAGAAAGAAGATAGAAGAAGGGAGGAGGAAGAAAGAAATAAACAGAATAGAAAAGAGGGAGATCATATCAGGAAACAGAAAAGGCATGAGATTTGAGAAAAGTGGAGAACTAAGGGAATCATTGGAGATATATAGAAGAAGAGAAGAAGGAGAGGAGGAGATAGAGAAGCACAAAGAGATTAAAACAGAGGCGCAGAATTACAGAGTATGAATTAGAAGGCAAGAGAAAAAAGTAATAGTAGTAAAAAAAAAAATAAATATTTATAATTATAAATGGAAATAAATAAATAGAAGAAAAATATAAATATGAATTTTTTTCATTCAAATTCAAGAAGTTAAAGTTAATATATTTAACCCCTCCCGCTAATTTTTTTTTTTGCACTCCTAGAATATAGAAATATTATAAACAAGCCCCCAAATACACATAATGCTAACTAATTAAACTAAACACATGATAAACTACTAACTAAACTCAACAATTCCTTTACCCAACTCTTAATTATTCTCTAGCAAGGATCTTCCCAAGGTCTTGCTTCTTGTCCTATATCAATACCTTATAATATATTAACGTAGCTTGGAGACCTTATACACCTGTTGGATGCAAACATGAGAATTTGACTGTGAGCAAATGGACTTACAATGGCGCACAGCTTGGAAGCCCTTTGGCCACGAATTAAAAAAACTCTTTATCTACTTCATCTGTTGAAGAATAGAAGAATGGTTATGCATTTTGGAAAATGCTTTACAAATAAAAGATTTTTGTGGAATTTATACAATGAAAGGTGATTATGAAATTGACTTTGTTGTGGAAGAGCTGAAGAGGTGAACTTGTTTTGCGCATAGAGCATCACTTATACATAAATCAATGCATGAATCAATATATATTGGCAAAACACCAATATTTGTTAAGAGGAAAATTGATGTAACCTGTTCATGTATATTAATTAGTTCTTGTACACCTATGATTCTTCACATGGATGGAAGAATTTTATTGCAATACTAGTTTGGGTTTTAATTTGTAACATTATACGTATCTCATGCTTGTTTTACTTTCTAATTTCTAAATTCTTCTAGTTCACAATCAATGGCTTCCCTCACATCCATTTGTTCCAGGGATGCACGGGTCATCTGGACATTCGATGAGTGAGAGAAAAGTGACTGTACGAGAAGCTGGATTGCGTATTGAGCAAAGTGGTGAAGAATTAATGCCACCGAATGATGATAAGTGGGAGAGAACTGTGGAGGTCCACTTGGTGAATAGTGAATTGTCAACATTAACTGAGAACCCAAGATGCCCAAAGCTTTCAAAATTGGTCCTACAAGGAAACTACAAATTGCGAACCATTCCTTCTGCATTTTTTCAACACATGCCTGCCCTCCAACTCCTCAACTTGTCCAAGACTAGTATCAAGTCATTGCCACTGTCGCTATTTGGGCTGGTCAGCCTCAAAGAACTCTATTTAAATGACTGTGAGAGTTTTATGGTGCTGTCGCCAAAAGTTGGAGAGCTTAAGCATCTTGAGGTACTTGATCTTGAAGGGACAGAGATTATAGATCTACCTGGAGAAATTAGAAATTTGACAAAACTCAAATGCTTGAAAGTCTCATTCTATGGATATATGAATTGTGGCAAGAAAAGTGAGCAGTCGAGAACCATGATTCCTCGCTGGGTCATATCATCTCTCTGGAAATTAGAAGAATTATGTATAGATGTGAATCCAGATGATGAGCGGTGGCACATAATTGTGGAAAATGTAATGGAAGAAATTTGTTGCTTGCAGAGACTCGGATTTCTCAAATTCTACTTTCCAAAGGTGGAACTACTGGGGATGTTGCAATGGAAGTTTACATCAAAGTTTCTAGTATCCCGAAATCTATTGGTTCAATTTAGAGTTATTGTTGGTCATCATGTCAAACGGATCATATCTCGACTCCTCCATGATGTTGAATTTGAGCTAAAGCGATGGCGGAGATGCTTAACATATGTATGCGGTGAGGGAATCCCTGGAGAAGAAATTAGAAAGGTGCTTGGACATGCAACAGCATTTCACCTAGATCGCCATGTAACTGCTAAGCAGTTGTCTGAATTTGGGATTGAAAATATGAAGCGTATGAAATGTTGTATACTAGGGGAATGTAATGAGATTCAAGCAATCATAGATGGAGAAGATATCCCCAAAGGAACTAGAATTGGGCTTGAATCGCTAGAATACTTAAATATTTACTACATGAAAAATTTAAGAACCATATGGGCGGGGCCAGTGCAGACTAGGTGTTTTTTGCATTTGAAGTCCTTAAACTTGCGTACGTGTCCACAGTTGGCTACCATTTTCACACGGGGGTTGCTTCTTGTTTTCAGCAACTTGCAAGAACTCATAGTTGAAGATTGCCCGGCCATAAAAAGCTTAGTAAGCTGGGAAAACCCTACGGAGCAGAAATTCCAATGCTTAAAATCAGATTATTTACTTCCAAAGTTGAAAAAGATATCACTTCATTTCACACCGGAATTGACTAATCTATCTGGTGGCCTACGCATTGCACCAGAGTTAGAATGGATGAGCATTTATGACTGCCCAAAGCTCAAGAGTTTTTCACATGGAGAACTGTCTAGCAAAAAGTTGAAGACTATCAAGGGTGAGAGACACTGGTGGGATGCACTGGAGTGGGAAATTTGCCGGCCAGAATGTTTGGCTGCTATATTTATCCCAATTGAATCACCCCTCGACATAATCGAAAATAAAGCCACATGATTAATTCTCATACCCATGAATTGAGGGAGCGTCTAGCATACTTCTAGCTGATCAAATGTCATGAGGGCCCATTAGCGTGGAGAAGAAGTTGTTTCAAGTGGCTTACTGTCCCCATAATAGAGTTCATTGTAGAGTAAATCAATATCCAAAGCATGGAGCTTGAGCCATGCAAGCAGCATTAGATGGTGGCTGTGGACTCGCAAAGATAAGAACCGAGACCTTACCTTATGAGTTTATAGCTAACTATTAAGAAATAAGAACCTGTTCTGGAATGTATAAACTAAGTCTGACATCTTTCTGTGTCGCATGATTTGATATTAATAGGTGCGTTGATTATAATGATCATTAATTAAAAAGTCTGTCTACTAGTATGGTGACGACGATATGATTGATGATGATGATGATGATGATGATGATGATGATGATTGTGTGGTGAGCGTAGTTGCTACAAGTGTGCTGGCTTGAAGTGACGGGGAAGGTGCGGGTTGATCCTCGCAAAAGTTACAATGTAAAGTTCGAAGTATCGATGAGACCTGACGCATTCGGGTGGAATGGCAGCCCTTTGTTTTTGATGGCAAAAATGGGTGCAAGCGGAAAGTATGTGTGGAGTAAAGTGAACTTGCAGGAGCAGCAGAAGAGCGCGAACGAGAGATTTCAGATTCCCCAAGGAGGCCTGGATGTAGATCCACCAGACAATGCGGCATCTGGAATCACAGACCTTTTCTTTGGTATGTACGAAGTTTGGACAGGAAAGTGGAAAGGAGGACTGCGAATCCATCATGCCTTTGTTCAAGAAGAAGCAAAAAAATAGAATAGCAGATCCAGCTGCTCTACCATGGATTAAATCATGCCAATCTCCCATCCACCTGCATCGCCTTCGCCCTTCCAATATATATATATATATATATAGATATATATATCTATTTATAATAATGCGCAGTCATACATACTACTGTTTTTATAAACAAATGAATACATCCTTATATGCGCTGCATACAATGAAGGGACAGCGATTTTATAGGCATAGGCATTTATACAATGGGAATATGTCTATCCTTCAATCTGGCATGGGGTCCTGGAATCAAAAGAATCCAAACTATGAATTTAGCATTGCTAGGCAAGGATCAACATTAAGAATGGCCTCGCAACATCACTTTGTGGGGGCAGGGGTGGATTAGGTATTTTAAAAGTTATTACGTGAAAGAGTGGTTTATTTTAAACCTTTCAACAATATCAATCACCACACAATCAAGTAGTGAACGGTACTATACCAATAGATAATCCTAGGTATATATGAAGCTTAAAAAAGGAATTTGAATTTTACCTTCAGCAAATTCAACAATCAACCCTGAATTTAAACAATGAGCAAGTATGTATTGTCGCAATGTCCCGGATAAAGGGTCCGGAGTTGCAAGCGGTAATAGATATTGAAATTTGAAATGAAGTCGCCACTAACCTAAATTTGAACCGAGACCTTACCTTATGAGTTTATAGCTAACTATTAATAAATAAGAACCGTTCTGGAATGTATATACTATCGATCAGCTTCTATCAAATTCCACTCAAACGTGTCACATAATAAATGGTTTGGATGTGGACGTGATTTTTCAGATTGTTTTGAACTTTTGGTCTGATACTCGTTTCATATATTATTGCTAGCACTTCCATTGTTTTTGCATAATTGTTTCATATATTAGTCACTGCACATGTGTTGTACGTGAATAAATTCACTTGAAATGAAATTTTATTTCAAATATTAATTTTTCTATTCACATTGAATGTTTACAGCTATTTTCTTAAAAATGGTGTTTTTTTTTTTATAATAATAATCTCTATTATTAACAAAATAAGGGAAATAAAACCTTTGTGTTAAAAAGAAAAAAAGGATAGAGAAGCAGCTCGTTATCTTGATAAATAAGTTAAGAGTACACATAGATTTAAAAAATAAATTTGGTAAGAGACTTTTGTGTTAAAAGGAAGAAGGATAGTGAGACAATTTGTTAATTTTGTAAATAAGTTGAGAGTGCTCTTAAACCCTTAGAATATATATATATATATATATATATAGAGAGAGAGAGAGAGAGAGAGAGAGAGAGAGAGAGAGAGAGAGAGAGATTTTAAATGTCTTACAAATCAATATTATCATCTAATCATAAGCATTTACATTTTTGGAGTATCATGACCATCTAATTAAGATTTGATCCTTAATGGTGCTGCTAGGTTCTCATAGGTTTTCAAATTAGGATCCTACCCGTCGAGAGCTCTTCTCTTGAACCCTTCCTTGACTTGAGATAGTTGTTGAATCGGGTGAAATTATTGTCGTGACCTTCTTTTTTCAACAATCCGTCCATACGTGTGCCTGATTTTGTATCTCTTTAAAAAATTGAGTTCTACTCGTCAAAGCCTTTAGACCCTTTTCTTGAACTTGTTCATTCTTTCTTCTTCTTGAAGATATTTATAAGTGGAGTGAGAAGGCCAAATAAGGTATAAGAAGATGAAAGTACGTGGAGATAAATTATTTGGAGAAGAAGAAATAGCTAGAAATGAAAAGGTAGGGAAAAGAAACTATTTGGAGATGAGAACAAGGCAATAGAGGAGGAGGGCATTTTCAACTAAGATGGAGAACCTCTTAAATAGTTTGTGCAAGATAGGTATTATAAAATTTGTTACAATGGATTACCAAAATTGAAGCATCAATGTTACTGTTAGGTTCTTATAGGTCTTCAAATTAAGATCTTACACATCGAGAGCTCTCCTCTTAAACCTCTTACAAATCAGGATGCTTCCTTGAGAAGTAACCTAATAACATATATATATATATATATATATATATATATATATATTGTTGGGAAATTAAACCAAAAGCAACAATCACACACGAAGAAAAATAATGCACATCCACTCTGGAACACCGGATTTACGTGATTCGGTCGAATCTAACTTACGTCCATGGAGCACACACCACTGCACTATAAACTGGGAGAAAAAATACAAGGAGGAGCCACTGCTCAACTCTCACTGTCTCTCTCTCTCTCACCACAACTCTCTGCTATCTGCACACAACACAGCACTCTCACACTGCTCTCTACAACACAATTCACACCTCTCACAACTCACTGCTACACACACACATAGCTTACTCTCACACGCAGCACACTTTGCGCACAACTCCACACTCACATGCACTCACACAGCACAATGCATCACAACTCTCTCACATATATATATATATATATATATATATATACACACACACACACACACACAAGGGGGGAGTGAAAAATCAAAGACGGTGGCTTGCAATTTCAGCAAAGTCTGCAGAGCAGGTGGCCGCCATTCTTCAATGTCAACATAGGTTGCATGGGGAGGTGCTGCTACCAACGGTTCCACACCAGAATTCCTAACATATATATATATATATATATAGCTTGATAACGACCTCCTAAATCAATTGAAATTCAATTCCCATTTCATCCCCCACCCTAGCGTAGCTCTCACTCTCCCTCCATTTCTCTTCCTCAAGCTCTCTCTCTTTCTCTCTTCAATTTCTCTCCATTTCCTAGTCAAATAAAAAAACGAACACCATATTTAGGTCCTAACTCCGCTCCTTAATATTTTAACCGAAGTTGATTCGTCATTTAAACATTGTAGGCACCACTCCAGAGCTAAGGTAAGGAGAATAGATTATGTCAATTTATTTTAAAATACATCTAATTAAATTTAAGTACGTGAATTTAATTAGCTTCATGTTAATTAAAATATGTCTAAGTTAAATTAAACGGTAGGGATTTTATTAAATCAGATTTTTGGGAATAATTTGGAATTAAATTAAACTACAGGGATTTGATTAAATTATATTTTTGGGAATATTTTGAAATTAAGTTAAACTGCAGGGATTTGATTAAATCAAATTTTTGGGAATAATTTGAAATTAAGTTAAACTGTAGAGATTTGATTAAATCAAATTTTTGGGAATAATTTGGAGTTAAATTAAACTACAGGGATTTGAGTATATCATGTTTTCTTCGAATATTTTGGAATTAAATTAAATAGGTGAAATTAATCATACCCTTATTTTCAGCAAAATATATTTTTTTCCCCCGACAATTTATTATATTATGGTATAAGCATTTAAATTGTGTGACATGAGAACAATTTGTTATAATTGCATAATTAAATCAATTGGAATCCCTTTTATGATATTATACAGTGAAATTGAAATTTTATACAGAAATGTGGTTTTATACTGAGTATGGATTATATACTGAATTATGAATATATACAAAGTTGTGATTTTATATTGAGTTATGATTATATACAGAGAATGTGGTTATATACTTATCAATGGAAATATTGAGACTACTGTGGAATTGTGAGAAATGACGGTTTCATACCGAGTTGTAAAAATGAGATCATGCTACTCTTTTTATCATGAAAATTACAATATAACATTGGCAGAATATAAGGAGGTTGTTATATTGTTATTATATAATATTATGTAAACTGCAATATAATGTTGGCAAAATATGAGGATGTCGTTATATTGTTATTATATAAATTCCATTATATGGTATACGAACCCTGATTGACCAATTATGTTCAGAGTATGGTACCGTAGCTATAGAGATATGTTAGTGCAACCACACTACTCAAAAAGAGTGTTGGTAATGGAAGTTGATTTGGCCTGCGAAGTGTTGTTGACCGCCTCTGAAGTTCGGACTAGGTTGCGGTAGGCAAGTCGTACTGCAGATAAGGAATTTTGACTTAACTTGGTGGCAGGTTAGCCAAAGCTAAGTCCCGCCTCCGGGCAGCACAACCCGATCATGTCGGGTGATTACATGATTTTATATGATTATCTATTCAGGGAGGTTCTTTTATGCATATATGTGAATTTATGTATATAGGGAAATTCTTTTGTGTGTGTGTGTGTGTGTGTGTGTATATATGAGATGATTTACTTATACAAAGAAACTTATTACGATAAAGTATGTATTTTTCGGATGTATAAGTGTGAGTACAGTTTTACATTATTTCTCAAGTTATTATATGGATGTGTTTTTGATACACTAAAACTCATGTTGTCACACATTGATAATAATCTATTCCGTCTTTTTGAGAGGTGTCTCACCCCATGATTATCCAATATTTTTCAGATGCCATGTAGAAAATAACAATAATCAGAGTAGCACAGTGAAGCATGGGTGGGATAGAAGGTCGTGTTTAGAATTGTATTATTTTATTTATGTTTTAATGAGTTCAGATCTTTATTGTGATGATGAGATTGATATTGTTATATTGGGATAGTTTAGTACTTTGTTATTTTGCATTTAAAGTCTTCTGGTGTTTGTATCAGTAATTATTATAATATGAAATATTCAGGTTATTATAGGTGGTATCAGAGAAATTGAACGAAATTTTATAAGTCGTCACATTCACTTTCAAGAAAATATTTTGAATCATATCCACTCATAATGAATATTCTTCTGAACTTAATAATAATTTAATTGTTAAGAGCATTTATCCAAATTTGCGTCGTAAGCTCTCGTTTATAAAATTCAAATTATTTAGAACTTCATATCTTTTGAATGTAATGAATGGTTAAAATGATTGTACTAGGTTTCAATTAAAAGAAAGTTCAAAAGTCTAGGAAATTTATACATGTGTAGTTAAAATTAAAAGTCGTTCAAACTGGTGCCTCTCACGCATTGAGATTCATAAGATATTGGCTCGACTTTTTGGTCCAATAAGCCTAAGAACCTAAAGCCAAGCTTGAACCATTGAAAATCTTAGAAATCTTGGCTAAAGTATTTGAAAAATAAGAGAAGGCATAAGATGGATTAGTGCATAACTCAAGGGGAGCATTACTCATTTTAATTTCATGACCTTATGTGATGCTCTCATAATTATATCTTGTGCTTATATGCTTTTATGAAAAACAACACTGAATTATACTCATAACTATCCATTGCTCTATAGAGTTTTATCTTTAATGGATAGTTTTCTATATGAACTGTTATTTGAACTACTGGAATGCATGCTTGTGATGAATGCCTCTTGCATGGCTGATGGAGTGTATTGTGTATTACATGCTGATAGTGGATATAAGTTCTCACATGTTCTAACTGAATGGAACCTACATGATGTAGAATATTATGAATTGCTTGCTTGGATCTATCAATTATATTTGCATGGTTTTTATGGAAAAAAACGTCCAATTTATAGACATCATGTTGCCAAAATTTCGTCAAAATTTTCCTAAAATAAAACCATGTGATAAGATGATTATGATAAAATAAATGTTAAAATATTTTTGAAATGATGAGTCAAAACTAAATGAATATTAAAATTCATCATTACATAATCATCGCCTATTCAAGGGAGTTGTGCTCCAAACCTATAAGAAGAACATAAAGGACTCATATGCATCACACATATTTAGCTTTTTGAATATTGAGGCTCTTCTTGAAACCCAAACATCATATCCAGCTCTCAAAGCTATATGATTAGATATGGATTGTTCTTAGGGTTATGAACATTAAATCATGCCTTAATATATCTTTTCTAATGCATCTATAATCTATAGGGAGACTATACTGGTCAAGTGATAAATATCGTTTAATTGATACTCAGTATAGTTATTCTTATGATTAATTAATTATACTGTTTTGCACTCAACCCAAAATTAATCTTTGATAAGTATAAGCACTTAAAAGCATCTAAGCAGCTACTCAACTTCTTAGGAGGAGCATCTAAAAATAATTTCTTACCTTGTTATGCTCACCAATAATTTTTGCTTAGATCTAATATTGAACTATCTATGACATGTGCTTAATTATAATGATTTTATAGAAAATCTTGATTTGTAATATACTGCTTAGACACAGTGTCTTAGGTTCTACCATGTTGTCCTTGGTTTCAAATTGTTTTGATATTTTTAGGATCCATATGGTTGCTTGTTCTGGTTATGTTATGACTTGTGCTTAAATGTTTATCCAGAATAATGATTGCTTGAGCCTTACATTAAATTTTCTTTTTCAGCAAGCATTGACCCCAGTACTTTTTGAAAACATCAAAGAGGGATTTTTCAAATGTTTTATGGCAAAAAATACTTCAAAAACTAAAATTCTTTATATCTTGTTTTATTATTATTATTATTATTATTATTATTATTATTATTATTATTATTATTATTATTACATATTGCACAATTGGTCTGTTGATTAAATGTGAAAATACATGCGAACTAGTTAGACTATATATATACACTCAAACTTGATATTTGCTAACATATGCCACATGTTCTAAACTCAATTTTTTTTTACGGGTCTTATGTATTGTTTCAAAATGCAATGGTTTGTGCATATTTCTGGTCTAAACAAGTTTATCATGTCATTTTTAAAATGACCAGTTATAATGTTGTGTATGTTTTCTTGCAAAATTTTCAAATCAACAGTAAAATATTTTTATGCCCAAAATGTTTTTTTATATTTCGATGCCCAAATGTTATATCAAAAATGGGGAGTGTGCTTTTTAAAAAGGGGGAGAATTTGTCTAAGCAAAATGAAAATTATTTTAGAAAGGGGGAATGTTATTTTAAGCTAAAACTTCGTTTAAAATAATCAATTTTTTTTTCTTAACTTAATCCTTTTGCTGATACCAAAAGGGGGAGAGGGAAAGCAAAATGATGATCATCTAAGCTATATTGCATGCTACATGTATGTGCTTCATTGTCAAAACTGACTGCATTCATTTGAGATGTCTTCTTTTATAAATATGCCTAAGTTGTGTACTACTTATTTTTAAAGAATGCATATTGTTAGGGGGAAGCCTTTTCAAACTTATCCCATTTTACTCTTGGATGTTTGTCATCATCAAAAAGGGAGAGATTATTAACTTTTTGAGTCTGATCCCTATTTAATGCTGACAAAGCACTTAGATTTAGTGTGTGTGCTTAGTACTTGAACAAGTTAATTATTCACAACACACACATGGAAGGGGGAAATAAAAGCCCGAATGGACTTAAAGATTATGCAATTTTGGCGCATTCCATAAAGAGCAGAGGAAAAGAAGACATATTTTTTTTATTTTTGTAATGCATTTTAGTTTTTGGTCTGTAATAAAGCATGTCAAGTAAGATATGAATGATAAGCTCAGTAATGACTATAGAATGACCGTAAGGAATCAAACAGGACCACAGACTGATCATAAAGGACCAACACTTTTCATGAAAAATCTTTTCATATAAAGCTAATATCATATAAGGCTTTAAAATGAATCTAGGGTCAAAAAGAGGGCGAAAATTAATTTTACAAAGATTTCGGTCGACCAAGGATTTTTAGGCTTAATTAAAAGGCTAGGCTGAGCGACCCTTCATGTGGTAAAATAGATCAGTCAACCAAACACTAGCCAAAAGTCAAAGTTTGACTTAGCTCGATCGACCGACCTTTTTTTAACGTAGTTTTCATGGCCGATCGAACCCTAGACATGTCCTTTCCACCTCCCTTAGCTACCGTCCTCCTTAGTTCGCAAAGCCTTCAGCCGATTGACCATAAAGAACCGGCATACCAGCTTTAGTCCTGGTCGACCAAACCTATGAAGGTTCGGAATTGCCCTTGGCTCGGCTGACCAGCCCTTTCCTCAGCCAACCAAACCCAGTTTTAAATTCAAATTTTCTATGAGTGGTTAGTCGATCGACGCAAGCACCGGTCGACTGAACCTCTCGATTTCCAGGAATTTTTTAGCATTACTCACATTTAAAATTTAATTAAACAATTTTAAAAATTCCTATCGTGTCCCTAACGGTCATAATTTTCCCATAGTCTATAAATACCCCCTCATTACTTAATTTTAAAACCAATGCTTAGATTATAATTCTCTCAAATATTTTTGTGATTTACATTTCATACTCATTTATATTCCTTCTATTTTGAAAATCTTTTCAAGAGAGCATTCACCTTGGGCATTCATTTTTCCATATCAAAATAAATTTTTACTCTCACTTAGCTTACATTTTTCAAAATCATTCTTGAGAGTAAGATTATAGTTCCTCCCACATATTTTATTTTATTAATATCTTTAGGAGTAAACTTCATATATCTTGTGAATCTTGCACATTTATTGCAAGATTCCGAAGGCTCAGATCCTTATTGTAAATATTTCTTTTGATCAAATACCTTAGGCTTCTCCTATATTTATTTTGAAATATATTTTTGAGAAAATCTTTGGGTAGATTAAGAGTACCTTAAGCATATTTTTTTTTATTCACATATCTTTGCTTAAAAAGGTCTCTCATTTTTTTGAGCATAAATTATTTTGCAAAACCCTAGGTTCTCCTATACTTTGATTGAAAATCTTTTTGAAGAAAATTTTTATTAGGGTTCAAATCTTTGAATACATATATTCAAAGATTTATTTTGAGAAAAATACCCATACTCACTTGAGCTTTATCTCATATCGTGTGTGAGTGTATTGAGCTTAAATTTGAACATATCTTCTTAGTATAGAAGCATTTCTATTGTACGCAAAATTTAATATCTATTGTATTCTAGGTGTGGCCTAAAGAGGGAGACTAGTCATGTGAATAGTCTCGGATAGACTTAGACTCGGTTAAGAAAGTCTCAAATTGTTCAGACCCGATTAGGAGAACTAAGAGGTGCACCATCCCATGAAAAGGTGTACGATGTTGGCTCTAAACGGAAAGTTAGTTGGGGACTCTCCGACCCATAAGACGAGTGTAAGTGGCGTCACTCCACCCAATTAAAGAGAGCATTAGTGAATTCTTGAGTTGCGGCTTAAGGCGGGGACGTAGGCTAGTTTGATCAAACCCCGATAACAAATCGGCTCTCTCTGGCTTTCTTATCTATTTTTATTTCCCGTGCATGTAGGTTTATATTTGAATTATTTTGAATGGTGTGCATGATTTAAATATTTCCATATATTGATTGTTGAATTGGTAAATACTAAGAAAGACCTTAGGTTGTTCTATACTGATTATGATTGGAAGTCAACCTAGGAAGAAATTTTTAAATACCCAATTCACCCCCCTCTTTGGAATGCACCATTCCTAACAAAATTTTTATGTTTGATTTCTCTCTCCCTACACTATTTATTTTTCCACACATTTATGTTTGTTTATTTATTGTCATGATTGATTTACACACATGTTTTAAATTTTGATTGGAATATTATCGGTGAATCGACAAAATAATTAGAAAAAGTTTTTGAATTCGAGTTCACCCCCCTCTTGGGATTACATTATTCCTCACAATATTTGCTCAAAACAGTAAGAAATCACGTTGTTAAAAAGTTAGCCACGAACCTTGGGTCGCCCGAACCATTAAGAAATTGAATTTCAAAATGGGCAATAGCACTTCGGTCACCGGAACATGTTCAGTTGGCTAGACTATCAATTCGGTCTCCCGAACCTACATTATCTGGATTATTTTCAATGGCAGTACTAGTTCGGTCGCCTGACCCTTGGAGTCTGGTTGCCCAAACATACTAATTCCAGACCAGTTTGTTTAGTTCCTTGTGAAATTCAATATTTTTATTTCAAAACTCATTTGTGTTCTTTTAAAACACATTTCAACTTTGAAAAGACAATTTCCAAGTTTTAAAAATAGGTCTCTAAGTTCAATTATCTCCTAAGAGCTTCAAACACAATCTTAATATGGAGAGATAATTACATAAGACTCCTAAAACAATACATATTAAATAGACAATGTGTCCTCATGTTCTTGAAGCTATCTTCATTCAAGCTTGAGCCAATCTTCATTTAGATTTAGTTCGTCATGACTTTTAAGCTTCAGGTATGATCCATTTGTGCTTGTAAAATCTAATACCTATAAATTTACTTGAAGCACAATTAGAATCCTTTACTTGTTATCATCAAAACAGAGATGTACCTTTGTTAGGCCAACACTTAAAATCCTTTCCTCTACATTAAAATATTACAATTTGATCTTTCAATCTTTATCTCCTCAACTTCACCGAATCACCTGAACACTCAGATCTTAATGCGTTGTTGTCAAACTTGAGGAAATTATACAAAGAAAACAAATGAGGTGATTAAATTTAGAAAGTCTAAAAAATGGTGCATCATATTACAACATAGCAAGTCTCCTTAGCAGGGTTTGGCACATATATTGTGATTGATTTAATTCCCATGAAGGGGTCCAACTGATAAACAGGAAACCCAAAACCAAGGATTATAATAGTTAGTTATTATGGGATTAACATGGAGACTATTTGCATTGATTATATAAGAAAGTGTTTTAGGCTTTAAACTTTTGGTTAAATGCAAATAATGATAAGACTCCTTTTAATGATAGGGAGAACTGAAAGCTAAATAAAGTTTGAAAAAATGGAGATCTTATTTTGAGATAAAAATGGGGAGAATTTTGAACAAAAATGCAAAATGAATAATCTTAGATCAAAAAGGGAGAGAAAATAGAGCAAAATACAAAATACATGAACTCAGATAAAAAAAAAAAAAGGGGGTGGGGGGGTGGGGGGGGGGGCGGGGGGGGGGGGGGGGGGGAGAAATTAAAAGCTCAGAGGGCATATGACAAAAATTGAAAATACTATGCTTTGAAATCAAAAGCTGAGTGAGCACAAAGCAAAATTGAAAATCTTATGCTTTAAAATCAAAAGTTAGGTGAGCATAGAACAAAATGGAAATTTTATAGCAAGAAAATAACTTGAAGCGAAATAGAAGTCTTATCTGTTGATAATATCAAAGGGAAGAGAATTCTAGCCGCAAGATGGAGATTTAAAAGCTCTCATGACATTTGGTATTAGAAATATTATGAAATTTAAATTTATGTCATAAAGTTTAAAAGTCAAAGCTTACAAGAAATATTTGAAAATTCTTCTAAAGTCATACTATAATCTTTGAAGATGTTATGCCTAGATGACGTCTTTTGCTGATGTTAAAAGGAGGAGAATTATGAGTAAAATGATTATACTTGGTAGAACCATAAGCGAAATAATTTTGAATTCTGAGTCAAAAGGGGGAAAATTATGATGGTTAAATTTGGGAGAATTACTAAGCAAAATATATTTTGAAAGTTAGTTAAAATTGAGTTTAAACGACTATAACTTGAAAAATTCTAAGTCTTATTCTCAATATGCCTAACATGCTTTATATTGCTTATCTTTATGTTTATGCATATTGTGTGGGGGAGCCTTGTGAAGGCTACCTCATTTTGCTCCTTATTTGTTATCATCAAAAAAGAGAGATTATTGACTTTTCTAGGTTTCATCCCATTTTGATAATGACAAATCAAGACATCTAATTGTGCTGCTAAGTGTGTTCATAGGTATTAAGGTATTAAGCATAATAACATATGCATATTGGAAAGTCATGAAGCGTACAAGACAATGATATTTTGCTATGAACATGGAGCATATAAAGATTAGGCTTGAAGACTATGACTATGATTATGGGGCATATGAAGTCCAAGCTTGAAGAAATTAAAAGAATTTATTTCTTGTATTTCGCAAATAGGACCTATGTGAGTACACTATCATTGATTATATGAAGAAGCTCATAGGTGACCTTAGTTGGACCCTAGACACTTTATATTTCATTGAAAATTATTTTTTAAAAGTGCCAAAATTATTTTAATGTATTAAAATCATTTTTGGAATGAAAAAACCCCAAAACAAGTTTATCCAAATCCCCATATTTTTTCTAACCGCCGCATTAATGAGCGATTTTCTCGGTCAATGACTTCTCATCTTCGAAAATGTTTAACACAAAAGTTGTGAGATATTTTATTAGCTTTCTTTTGATATCAAGATCACCCTACTTGGAGTTTTTTTAGTTAATGTTATGTCCGAAATACTGAAGAGTGTTCGCGGGTGAAATTGCCCAAAAAATTCGAGTGACCGAATTCCCAATTCAGTCGACCTAAAATCATGGCAGAAGTGCTATAATGGCCATAAAACGGATACTTTTCAAAATAATTAATTATTTTCAAAGCCCAACGGTCATAAAATGGCTAGTAGACCATCTTACCTATAAATACAAGATTTTTAACTTGTTTTTGTAAGAGAAGAAAAGAGATATATATCTATTACACACATCAAAAGTTTTTTATCCTTATTTGAAAAAAAATTTCAAACACTTTTCAAATTCTTTGTTTATCTTTCAAGTGCTCACCTTCTAGATACTC